>NC_084597.1:6757179-6848146 GCF_033807715.1 Cololabis saira | reverse complement strand
AATGAGAAGATAAATCTTGTCCACTGGCAGATTTTTTCTACTTATTTCAAGTGAAAATCTACTTGAAACAGGTGAAAATTGTTGTTTTTTCAGTGATGAGTCTTGTTTTAAGTGTAATGAGATTTTTTTACTAAAATGAGACATTTTAACTAGAAATAAGACAAATATTCTTGTTAAGATTGTGAGTTTTTGCAGTGATCCATTTTACTTATCCTGTGAAGGACAGAGTCATATTGATAAGTTCAGAAAACTCTTTTTATTGTTGTGTTTTGATGTATTTGATGTAAACCCAGTGGATATTTAAAGCTTACAGAAGGCTGCATTTAACTGCTGCTATGTCATTCCTGCAGTATTTCTGCAGGTGTTTTGGTCAGTGCTATTATTTGTAATATATTATATTATTTGTAATCAGCATAAATTATCTGTCCCATATAATAAAATCCACCATCCCCCCTGATTTTGTTTTTACAACTCGAGTACTGGCTATAAGATATAAGCACTAAGTGACTAGATGACTTCACTGCTGTATCCTTGATGCTGGTTTTAATTTCTTTCTTTCTTTTGTTTTGAATTTGATGAAAACTACTTCATTTTAAATAGGTCAAACCACTTTGGGTCATCTTTCTGCAACATTTCCTTGTATTTCTGTCTGGCATTGCTTTTACTGACATGTGCTGTATGTAACAAAGACACGGGCTTTTGATCTGCACGCCTGCTGAACGATGGAGTTTTACAGGAGCTTTTCTCCAGTGGAGGAGGGAGAAGGAGTGAGGTGGTGAAAGAGGAAAATGTGTGGACAAAGGAATATTTGAAAATAGTCAGAAGTGAAAATCCTGAAACATTGCTGCAAGAGCTGATGCAGTTTATGCAGTTATATAAAGAGGTTCGGTCGCTGCTTGAACATACAGGCTCGTCCACTTCATACTAGACAGAATAACACCCCTGTTATAAAAGACTGTCTATTAAGAATCCATACAGTATCATTACATCAAATAATTGGAAAGGTGATAGAGTGACAGCACACTGGATCAGGTCAATACATCCCCCACTTCCAGTAAACACACGCCGAACACACTCCGCTCAAGAATTTGATCATATAATTGATTTATGGTGATCCAGCCTGCAGAGGCATATTGATTCACATCAGGCAGCTCGCATTGGAATATGGTGATTGTGCATTTTTATGATTAATATGAACACACGGACCCAAATGCATTTTGCAGATTTTGCACAAGTGTGTTAATTTAAAATAAAAAGCAGAAAAAAAAAAAATAAATCAAAAACAAAAGTTAAAACATTCAGGATTGTGAAGTAATGTGGAGGCCGGCAGTCTGCTGGCGTTATTGCGTCATAAAGTGAACTGCCCTAACGTCTGCTGATCTTAACAAGCACGAAAAGAGAGAAAGGTCAACGCTAACGAGAGTCCTTCGTTTATGGGCGCGTCGATACGGACAAATTGAGATGGGTTAGAAACCCGGGAAGTGAGATGAGAATTGGACTCGATGTCAAACTATGTTTTTTTTTATGTGATCATTATGATCACATACTTCGTTAAGAAATGCATACTTTTACTTTGGAAAGATGATTCCCCTCCAACTTTCAAGTTTTTTTTGGATCAAATTTCAGTTTTTTTACCATTGGAAAAATTTACTTTGGAAAAATACAACCGTGGTCAAATTTTTCAAGAATTTTGGTTTCCATTATTTTCAAAACTGGAGAATTTTTCCAAAGGGGACCAATGAGTATCTCTATTTTCGAACTTGTGCCTTATATGTATGTATGTTTGTATGTATGGATGGATATATATATAGTTTGATATCGCTGTTGCTGCCATTATATATATTTTTTATTTATTTATTTTTTTAATATTTATTTAATTTTGTTCTCCCTTAATGTATGTTTTTTTCTGTTGTTTTTTTTTTTTTTTTTTTTTCCCTAGGGTAATTATGGGTAGAATAGAAATCGTGAATTTGAATGTAAATTTTGAAAACTATTGTGAAAAAAAAAGATATTAAAAAAAAACTATGTTTTTTTTTCTGAGTTTGAGTATGTAGACCTGCAAATAAGCCGTGCGAGCGAACGGTACCAGTGAAGTAAAGCTCAAACCACCAGCCGCCATTAGCCTGATTGGCCTGAGAGGCCAGCAGGGGGCAATTGATGGGTCAATCACATCGTCGATTTGATGACCTAACCACACCGGCTCTGCAGCGGGGCTGAACGCCGGACGCACTCGTTCTCCCTCCCTCCGTCTGAGTTATTGTGCATGCCAAGGCTACGATGCATTAACATAGAAAATCTATCCGATCACTTATCCTGATTTACGTTTGGGCTGCACTGCCCTGTCAACCCTCTTGACCAGCTCATGTGAACATTTTAATGCAGGAAGATTTATACTGCAAATTATTTCACTCTGGCAAACCGGGAGGGCACGCTGAACCGTGTGTTTGTGCTGGATTTCTCAAAGCAGAACGAAGCAGTACGTTTGAACTACCTATGATTTCACTTCTTAGCAGAGGTGTCAAGTAACAAAGTACAAATACTTCGTTACCTTACTTAAGTAGAATTTTGGTTATCTATACTTCACTGGAGTAATTATTTTTCAGATGACTTTTTACTTTTACTCCTTACATTTTCACGCAATTATCTGTACTTTTTACTCCTTACATTTTAAAAACAGCCTCGTTACTATATTTAATTCCGGCCTTTAAATAAAAACTATCCAGTTAAATTGCTCCATCCGGATAGAGTGAATTTGGTTGTGGTTGTTTCAGATGTTCTTGTCCAGTTTTGTTCTTACATCCGTTCCCTCAGATTCCTGCAACTAAACTTGGATGTACATTGCAATAAAGGTTAGGATAAATGATAACATGAACATGAAGTTTGACTTTTTGCACCATTACAATACTTAAGGCAACTAGTCATCATATCTCCTGCTCTCTGAAACACATGTTAATGCTCAATAGTACACATATATGCTTCTTTAATATATTTGCATTATACTAAGATACATTCATTTTCAATGGCTTTTGTCCTTAATGGCTTTTTTTCCCCCTTACATTACTTTTACTTTTATACTTTAAGTAGTTTTGAAACCAGTACTTTTATACTTTTACTTGAGTAAAAAACTTGAGTTGATACTTCAACTTCTACAGGAGTATTTTTAAACTCTAGTATCTATACTTCTACCTGAGTAATGAATGTGAATACTGAAGACACCTCTGCTTCTTAGATCCTTTTTTCTGAACGCAGTTCTTTCTCTCTTTAAACATTGCGTCAGAATGTCCTTTCGCTCTTCTCTTCTCTCAATTAAGTCCGTCAACTCTGAAGGAGCCGGACCTACATGGGAGCTGAACCAAAACGTGGGCTAGATGGAAAACAGAAGATAAACGCATCGGTTTTCCAAGCCTGTCGTCTAATCTGAAACAAAGTGCCAGGCGAGCTGCGTATCCTTATCTGTGCCCCATAAATGATAGAGCAAGTACAAACGTACCCGAGCTCAGATACCACTCTTCCATCAAGCTGCCAAACCCAGATCTTTTTGAGCCACGGGGAAGAAACACCTCCCTTTTCTGCCCGGTGACGTGAAGCTGGGGGTCAAAAGGTCGACTGAGGGTCAAGAAATAAAACGACCTGGTTTGTCTGCAGACAAATTTGCGATCAAAGGACGACTGGACCACAATAGTTGAGGATATACGTCGCATGGAAAAACTGACCTTCTCCTTAAGATTACAGCCTGAGAAGTATAAAAAATACTGGTGAAGGTGGACTTTGTATTCTGTGGAATGTAACTCATTGACTGTGTGAATGTAAAATCCTGTTTTTTATGGGCGGGTTTTCTTTATTTTCATTAATGAATGCCCTAAGTCAGGGGTTTGCAACCTGTGGCTCTAGAGCCGCATGCAGCTCTTTAGCGCCGCCCTAGTGGCTCCTGGAGCTTTTAAAAAAATATTTGACCTTTTTTTCCTTTCTTTCTTCTTTTTTCTTTTTTCCTTTTTTCTTCATTTTTTCTTCTTCTTTCCTTTTTTTCTTTTTTCTTCTTTTTTTCCTTTTTTCCTCTTTTTTTCTTCCTTTTTCCTTTCCTTTTTAATCTTGACATTTCGACTTTTTTCTCAAAATTTTGACTTTTTTCTCAAAATTTTGGCCTTTTTTCTTGAAATTTTGACTTTTTTCTTTACATTTCGATTTTTTTCATGAAATTTTGATTATTTCCTCGACATTTTCCCGAAATGTTGACTTTTTTCTCGACATTTCGACTTTTTTCTCGACATTTCGACTTTTTTCTCGACATTTTGACATTTTTCTCGAAGTGCATAATAAAAAAAAATAATCTTCCCCCAGTAATAACTTATATAGAAACATGCAGCATGTGTTGCCTTCATTCTAAGGCTTATACAAGACTTTTCACTTTTTGCGGCTGCAGACATATTTGTTTTTTGTGTTTTTGGTCCAATATGGCTCTTTCAACATTTTGGGTTGCCGACCCAAAATTACTTCTACTTATACCTGAGTAATGAATGTGAATACTTTTGACACCTCTGACAGATGCATACTGGTCTCCTCAGCAGGTTCACCAGAGATTTATTTTATCTAAAAGCCATCAGTGTCTTGAAAAGGCTTATATTATCTTCAAATATAAGATCTAATAAGGGTTAATACTGTAAGAATAAATGCCCCCATCACCGGGTCACAGCTGTAGGAGGTGCAGGTGACACCAGGACCTCAGCTTTAAAGGAGCATGAGGCTCCTTTTAAGAAATGAGACTCTCTAGCGCCACCCTTCACCACGACGGCCGTTGGGGGTACTGCAGCCAACAGTGAAGCCGGCACGGGAGAACGGGGAGAACGTGCATGCAGCGTCATGTGACGTCACATCCACAGGACAGCGCGGGAAATTCGGGACCGAATTGCAGCACATTTTGCAGCACACAGCCTGTTCAAGGCAACGGAGAGATACACTAGAGGGCTCATTCTTTTTGGTTTGGAACGCTTCATCTGACATTATTACTAGAAAACTTAAAACGTATACAGATTTTTTTCATAAATCCTGCCTCAATCCGGCCTCATGCTCCTTTAAACCTCACAGCTTACGTTTGCTCAGTTGTCTATTTGTTTCTGTTCAGCTCCTCTTCCTCCCTGTCGGTCCACGTGTCAGGAAGGGCTTTAAGTGTCTGATTGACTGCTTTTGTACCTCATATATCTCCACTTCCTGACGGGAGATCACCCGTCTCAATTAGTGTTTATGAGATTCCCGCAAACCTGCTTAACAGCCTGCCTCTTAAGGCAGGAAAGGTACTTACTTTACTTACACTTTACGCCCCGTGCACATTTCTTTTTTTTCCCTCACCAATATATTTCTCAGAGAGAGAAGTTGCAGCTAGGGATAGGCGGTATGGACTAAAAAATGTATCACGATCATTTCTGGTATTTATCCTGATAACGATAAAAATGACGATAAAAAAAATTCCAATTCAACTCCATCTTTGTAACTATAAATCTATCTCACTCTCAGATCCGTCATGTTTGTTACACAAAAACCTCATCTACGGGAATTTATCTTTCTTTCTTTCTTTCTTTCTTTCTTTCTTTCTTTCTTTCTTTCTTTCTTTCTTTCTTTCTTTCTTTCTTTCTTTCTTTCTTTCTTTCTTTCTTTCTTTCTTTCTTTCTTTCTTTCTTTCTTTCTTTCTTTCTTTCTTTCTTCCTTCCTTCCTTCCTTCCTTCCTTCCTTCCTTCATTCCTTCCTTCCTTCCTTCCTTCCTTCCTTCCTTCCTTCCTTCCTTCCTTCCTTCCTTCCTTCCTTCCTTCCTTCCTTCCTTCCTTCCTTCCTTCCTTCCTTCACATACGTTGTGCGTGGATTTAACACAGAACCATAAATCAGTTTTACACAAAAACATCATCAACGTGAATTTATCGTTTTTACCGTGAGATACAAATTCTTACCGTGGGGAATTTTTTTGACGGTTTATCGTGAACGGTAAAATATCACCCATTCCTAGTTGCAGCGCTCGCTCGCTGTTAGCAGGAACTACATTTCAGGTATCACTGGAACAAAAATCAGGTTAAGGATACCGGTCCTCCGGGTTTTTACAATAGCGGCGTTCAGCGTGGGCGAGGATCAGATGTCCGGCTTCACACTCCGTGACCCTACGTTTGGAGGTTTGCGGTTACCTCAAACTCCTCCAATATTAAACACAGACATCTATTATCTCCAACCGGTCTCCACTTACGCTGAGACGCAGACAGCGTGTGTAGCGGTGTGGTGTACGTGTGTGTACATGTGTGTAGGTGTGTGTACGTGTGTGAGGTGAGGACAATGGATGGGCCGACAATGAAATATTTAAGAAAGAGCAGCACAGAGCCGTAAGGCGTTCAGGAGAAAGAAAAGAAGGAAAAAAAGAGACGAGTTACCAGAAAAAATGTTTTTCCTTATGCATATATAACATATCCTGTGGTTGTGGGAAAAGGGGTCAAAGGTCAATATTCCTCTGCATCAAGAAAACAACTAAGAAGACTTAATTCCCTCAAAACCTGGAGGAATAAAGGATAAAATGTGGTCATAAAATGAAAAACATCATGAATGATTGTAAGTCAATTAACATTCACACTGCAAAAACCGCCCTGCTAGAAATAAGTCCAATATTCCTAAATCTAGTCAAATTTATCTGTATAGTGGTGAAGATAACCAAAACCATTGTGCATTTTGTGATAAAAGTGTTAAATTTGGTAGACTTATAGCCAAAGACATGTAGAAAAAAAATTAGATATGGAGCCATCATGTATTTTCAATATGGCGCCCATTTTTCAAGATGGCCGCCGGTGACCACTGTTTTAGATACAATTTCATATAAACAATGGATAAAATGTGATAGAAACATCAAATTTGGTACAGTTATGGTACTAAATGGTACCATAACTGGTTATGGTTATGGTATAGTATCAAATTTATCTCTGAATTCATGTATTTTGCTCTAATGTTTGGTCAATTGGATGAAAAATAAAAATTAAAACCTGTACACTTACAAACTAATGTCAACACAGAAACAAAAGCGCCCAATGCTTAAAATAATGTAATAAAAGAAGAATTAAAGACCAGACGTGTAAAGATGTATGCATGTGTACGGATATAGTGACAACAATTAGCAGTTAATAGAAAGTAGCATTGTGACCTGCTGGTTTATGTACTGATATGACACATTTGATTGTTTTGGTCATTTTACATCCCTATAATCATTAATTTTGAGTGACGTTTGTTTCTCACTTTTATTATTATGGCGACTGTGTTTCCTTCTGGTGGATTACTGCAAAAAGAGCCCTGCTAGAAATAAAACTAATATTCCTAAATCTAGTCAGATTTGTCTTATTATGATCAAAAATATCTCAGCCAATGGAGTAAGAAAGATTTTCTTGACTAGAACTCTTAAAACCAGCAAAATAGTCTGAAATCAGTCTTATTTTTCTTGAAACAAGGTTTTTTTTTTAACTTTCTAAGCAATAACTTTTTGCAGTGTATTAAACAGACAGGAATGTTTTTTGTAGGGGAAACGCAAGTATTTCAACACAAACACAAAGGAACTGGAAGCGTTGGAAATGGAAAGTAAAACACATATCAGTGAGGCTAATTGAAAAACATGATTCACTTTTGAGGGAGAATAAAGATTGGATGTAAAAAGGTCACATGGTTGGATGTGATTGCTACATCAGGACTGGAAGAGTAACAGGAGTGCAAGACTGTGTTGGTGGTATTATGGTATGGGATTGGTTCATTCAATCAGGTCCAACAACAACACACTCACTTTATAAGCTACACCTGGTTCAGCCAATAACGTGGTGAATGCATGGACACTTAGGTATACTACCTAATGGCATAGACCAGGGGTCGGCAACCCGCAGCTCTAGAGCCGCCGCATGCGGCTCTAGAGCCGCCCTAGTGGCTCCTGGAGCTTTTCAAAAATGTTTGACCTTTTTTTCCTTTTTTTCTTCTTTTTTTCCTCTTTTTTTTCTCTTTTTTTCCTTTTTACTTCTTCTTTTTCTTTTTTTTCCTTTTTTTCTTCTTTTTCCTTTCCTTTTTAATCTCGACAATTCGACTTTTTTCTCAACATTTCCACTTGTCTCAACATTTCCACTTTTTTCTCGAGATTGTACTTCAACATTCATTTCGACATTTCCACTTTTTTCTCGACATTTTGACTTTTTTCTCGACATTTCAACTTTTTTCTCGACATTTCAACTTTTTTCTCAACATTTCAACTTTTTTCTCAACATTTCGCCTTTCGCCATTTGCCTTCATTCTAAGGCATATACAAGACTTCCTTTCCTTTTTAATCTCGACATTTTGACTTTTTTCTCGACATTTCAACTTTTTTCTCGACATTTCAACTTTTTTCTTAACATTTCAACTTTTTTCTCAACATTTCGCCTTTCGCCATTTGCCTTCATTCTAAGGCATATACAAGACTTCCTTTCCTTTTTAATCTCGACATTTTGACTTTTTTCTCGACATTTCGACTTTTTTTCAACATTTCGACTTTTTTCTCGACATTTCAACTTTTTTCTCGAAGTGCATAATTGAAAAAAAAATCTTCCCCCAGTTACAAGTAATATAGTTACATGCAGCATGTGTTGCTTTCATTCTAAGGCTTATACAAGACTTTTCATTTTTTGTGGCTCCAGACATATTTGTTTTTTGTGTTTTTGGTCCAATATGGCTCTTTCAACACTTTGGGTTGCCGACCCCTGGCATAGACGTATTACAGGTTGCAGGATTAAGGTTAATTTGTGTCAAATAGTGATTTCTGATTATGAAATTATAACACAAATTGTTTTAATTTCTTTTCCAAAAACAATCAGCTTTAGCATCTATACTAACAATGTGTATCTGGCACTGGCAACTCTCTCTGTCTGACTAAGGTTAGTGCTGATTACTTCAGTTAAAAGCCACATTTTCATGCCAGGGGATGTTGTTTACCAGCATGATAATTTGTTAGGCCCCAATTCCTGGAATGCAGCAATATTTTTGTGCAACACGAGCCCTCTTGCTCCACAGCTTGTGGTGGCTTATCCTCCCCAGGTGGGGTTTTGTCTCAGTCAGCTCGGTACAAAGAGCGTTTAGCCACCTCCTGAATAATCCAATGACAGCATCCGGCAGATGGGGACGTGGGGTTGGAAACCTGAGAGTGACATCTGACACATCGACACATTGAGGGGACTTTGGGACCGGGTGACTTCAGGTGGTTGCTGGTGCGGCTTCTGGACATCCAATCCACCCTCTTCCTGTGTTTCTTTGTGTTTGAGTGGTCAGAATAAACATTCACCGTCCCCCGACCTTAAAGGGCCGTCCAGGTCCGTGTGAGGATTTCCCTTTTCTGCATTTGAATCATAAGGCAAAGCAAGTTTATTTGTATAGCACAATTAAACACAAGGTAATTCAAAGTGATTTACATCAACATTAAAAGCGGGAAGACACAATTAGACAGTAAATAACAAATAAAATGATAAGAGAAGAGGTAAAATAATAAAAAGCACAACTTGTTAAAAAGCAGAGGTGTCAAAAGTATTCACATTCATTACTCAGAGTTTAAAAATACTCCTGTAGAAGTTGAAGTATCAACTCAAGTTTTTTACTCAAGTAAAAGTATAAAAGTACTGGTTTCAAAACTACTTAAAGTATAAAAGTAAAAGTAATGTAAGGGGGAAAAAAAGCCATTGAAAATGAATGTATCTTAGTATAATGCAAATATATTAAAGAAGCATATATGTGTACTATTGAGCATTAACATGTGTTTCAGAGAGCAGCAGATATGATGACTAGTTACCTATAAGTATTGTAATGGTGCAAAAAGTCAAACTTCAGAGGCATGTTATCATTTATCCTAACCTTTATTGGAATGTACATCCAAGTTTAGTTGCAGGAATCTGAGGGAACGGATGTAAGAACAAAACTGGACAAGAACATCTGAAACAACCACAACCAAATTCACTCTATCCGGATGGAGCAATTTAACTGGATAGTTTTTATTTAAAGGCCTAAATGAAATAGAGTAACGAGGCTGTTTTTAAAATGTAAGGAGTAAAAAGTACAGATAATTGTGTGAAAATGTAAGGAGTAAAAGTAAAAAGTCGTCTGAAAAATAATTACTCCAGTGAAGTATAGATAATCAACATTTCTACTTAGGTAAGGTAACAAAGTATTTGTACTTGGTTACTTGACACCTCTGTTAAAAAGTAAGGGCAGTAGATCCAGCAGGTACATCTCATTCTTACAATGGCAAGAATTATGTTTCTATACGGTCAAAATGTACAAAGACCGGGTCAAATACAGTATTACAAAAGTAATCTGTAACAATTCGTACGATGAATTAAACCAATTTGACAATTCTATGTCACAATGCCTGTTTCCAGGTCTTATTTCACACAACTGATGATAATTACGTTTCTATACGGTCAAAACATACAAAGACCGGGTCAAATACAGTATTACAAAAATAATCTGTGCCGATTCGTGCGGCGAATCCGACCAATTTGACAATTCTAAATAACAATTCCTGCATTCAGGGCTTATCCATCACTAGTGTAACTTCGTGTTGTTTTCAAAAATCACAAGTATTTAAGAGTAAGCTTTCAGTAAACAGTACACAATTAAACAGTAAATAACAAATAAAATGAAATAAAATGGTAAGAAAATAGGTAAAATAATAAAAATTACAAGTTAAAAAGTAAGAAGATGCCATTAGTTTGGCTTTGCAACAAATTCTGAAGACATTTTTTAAAGATAACAGGCATAAACATACACCAAATGATGTAATTCCATGGCACAGCTTCCACCACGATTACCATACTGTATACTTGTTGGCCATCTCTGCATCTCTGCCTGAATCCAGCACTCAGTAACTTATTGCCCTGTCCCTAACCTTTATGGGTGCTGGGAGCATCCATCATCTTAAAGTGCAATCTATTCCGGTCCACCCTTGGTCAAGTTGAGGGGGGGGTGAGGGGGGTGCCTGAGCAAGCATGTGTGCATGTGTGTGTTTGTGCATGTGTGTGTTTGTGCATGTGTGCATGTGTGTGTTTGTGCATGTGTGCATGTGTGTGTTTGTGCATGTGTGTGTTTGTGCATGTGTGTGTTTGTGCATGTGTGTGTTTGTGCATGTGTGTTTGTGCATGTGTGTGTTTGTGCATGTGTGTGTTTGTGCATGTGTGTGTTTGTGCATGTGTGTTTGTGCATGTGTGTGTTTGTGCATGTGTGTTTGTGCATGTGTGTTTGTGCATGTGTGTTTGTGCATGTGTGTGTTTGTGCATGTGTGTGTTTGTGCATGTGTGTGTTTGTGCATGTGTGTTTGTGCATGTGTGTGTTTGTGCATGTGTGTGTTTGTGCATGTGTGTTTGTGCATGTGTGTGGCGGCAGAACTTATGAGCTGTCAGCACAAAGTGCAGCGCCGTGCCGGAAACTGTCAGTCACCGGATGACTGACAGTGACATTGCACCATTATGTTCCCAGCGTGCGTGTGCAGGTATGTTGAGCAGTAGGCCTGTGTTGAAAAAATCGATTTCCCAATTCTAAATCGATTCTCATATTAATTCCTAAAAATCGATTCATATGTCTAAAGATCGATTTTTTTTTATTTTTTATTTTATTTCTTTTTATTTTTTTTCATCATTACATTACAACTTTTGATTATTTTTTTGTTATCCCCAAAAAAGGAATGTTTTGTTGGACACGAGAATAACTGGTGCCATGTTTTTGCCTTTAAATATGTTTAAAGGTATGAAAACATTAAAGTATTATAATTGCATAAATTATCTATATTTCATTACTTTATATACTGTCTTGGGGTTACATTTGCAAAAAATGCTAAAAACCAAATGCTCAAAAATTAAAAACCAAAATAGACAAAAATGGAACAATTAAAAACGGAATGTGGGAAAAAATAAAACCGATTTCATCCGTCTCTGTTTCCTCCCTGGATCTGTTTGGTAATTCTGACCCACGATGTTTCTGAAAGCAGTTCTATCAGCATTCTGGGAGCTGATTGGTCCTTACAGCATCATTAGCTGCAATACTTGCTGTTGAATCTCAATATAATACTAGTAGTAATATTTTGCATAACTACAGTCACATAATTCATGCAACAGCTCAAAAAACAGTTTAAATAACACTAACCCAAATCAATATCGGAATCGGATCGAATCTTGATAATCGATTCTGAATCTTAAGAATCGGAATCGAATCGATTCTTGACATTTGAATCGATCCCCAGCCCTATTGAGCAGAGCGCCCTAAAAACTTCCCGTCGGTCCTATTTCTGTGTTGCCCCCAAAAGGCTCCTTTTTTTTTTACTCCCGTAGCCGTGAAATCCACAGAATTCCCTACTCCTCATCACGATGACGGCTTCGTCACCTGCTGACGGAGATTAAACAAGCGCTCTCTGCATCCTCTCATCCTTTCCCCCGAATGTTTTAAAATACCAGGATATGTTTTGCTCCACATGAAATAAATGTACTCCCTAGTGACATCAAAAAACATCATCATGTTCAGATTTTGCTGTCACGTCGCCGCTCTACCGATGGACCTCACTGTTGCTCTTATTCTCCATTTTGCTCTGACATGACACCTCCTCCTTCATTTCTCCTCTTTCGCTTAGTTTGTCCTCACTTTCAGATATTCTTTCCTCTCCTCTGCGCCCTCCCTCCCTCCCTCCCTCCCCCACCCCCCGCCGAACTCCAGCCCTCCTCTTTCCCATCAGCACCCTGGAAACTGATGAATGCGTGGCCTCCTATTGATCGCGATGGGTGATGGATGATGGCTGGGAGATGAGTGATGGGGTGCAGGCAAAGGTGCCAATAAGGGGGCAGCCGGAGGGTGGGGTCTCCCCTACTGGTGCTAATGGGAGAAGACTAGGGGGAGACGGCCGCCGTGGCAACTGCTCGGCCCCCGCCTCCTCCGCCCCAGCCACGCGAGGTGCTGCGTTTCACTTCTACTTTGCATTTTCCTTTCACACACGGCACCTACGGGTCACGCTGCTCTGGCCTGCTTTCAAGCATCCGGTGTGTGTTTATACGCGCCCGCAGAGCCTGTACTGATATGTATTAGTGTGGGATTAAAAGGAGAGCTGTGTGTGTGTGTGTGTGCATGTGTGTGGGTGGAGGGGGGACGGGGGGGCGTGGAGTGCCCAAGTGGTAGTTAGTACAAAAAGATGATGGATGATGGGGCAGGAGGGGAAGACTGCTTCTCAGCTCAAAATTGATATCCCAGCAAATGTTTTTGTCTGCTGTGAAAAATGGTGCTGCAACTCTCATCTCCACTACCCCCCCCCCCGGCCTCGCTTCCCTCCCTCCCTCCCCCTCTTTTCCTTCCCCTTCGGGCTTCTCTCTCCGCAGTGATTCACGCCCTGCAATCCATTTCCAACACTCGAACCTTTTACTTCCCGCTTCCCAATACTCCTGCAGCACCTGATCGCCGTTCCATCCTCCCGGCTTTCCGCTTACATTGTATACCTGGCTTTTTATTTCCTGGTTTCCATAGAAACCTCCCTTGGATTATTGCTCAACACCACTCATCCTTTATCACAATCGTTGGCCTCGCCTCGCCTCTCCTCTCCTCTCCTCTCCTCTCCTCTCCTCTCCTCTCCTCTCCTCTCCTCTCCTCTCCTCTCCTCTCCTCTCCTCTCCTCTCCTCTCCTCTCCTCTCCTCTCCTGCCACAGCATTTAGGGAACACAGCCTATCAGAGTGGACTATCAATTCCAGGCTATTGCTGTAGCTGTTGTGGAGGAATGAATGAAAAAGCAACAGTCCTCCAGGGACGAGGAGGCCCACTCTCTAATTGAGTGGGACGATGTGGAAGTTTGGGGAAAGATAGGCTTGTGCTGAACAGATTCTTCCTATGTGAAATCTTAAAAACAGATCTGTAAATGAAGCAGTAAAAAAATAAAATTAAAATGAGTTTATTTGTTAATCAATGACAGCAATATTTCCTTAAAAATATATATTGTATATACAGGACTGTCTCAGAAAATTTGAGTATTGTGATTTTCTGTAATGCAATTACAAAAACAATTAAAGCTGCAAGCAGCGATGAACGGGCCCTCGCACTCACGGCCACCGCCCCCCATAAGCATATCAGAAATGACACCACCCACGACTTCCTATGTCAAACCATTCAAAAGTTATAGCAGAAAATCGGGACAACCAATCAGAAGAAGGGGCGGGACTAATTAAGGCCAACGAAGCTTAAGGACTCATTACAGAGTCCCATGACACCACCCACAACTTCCTATGTCAAACCATTCAAAAGTTATGGCAGAGAAAAGTATTCTAGGGGGCGCTGTTGAGCCGTTAGGCCACGCCCATTAATGCAAACCATGAAATATCAAATTTATTGCCAAGTCTGTCTTGCATGCAAAATTTGGTGACTTTTGGAGAACTATTAAATATGGACCAATCAGATTTCAAAATGGCCGACTTCCTGTTCGGTTTCGGCCATGGCTCCAAGAGACTTTTCTTTAAGTTGTGTACTGATACAGGTGTGTAGCGATTTTCGTGTATGTACGTCAAACCGTATTGTGGGGCTTGAGGCACAAAGTTTTCCGGGGGGCGCTGTTGAAGTCAAACCTTTCCAAAGTTATGGCAGAGAAAAGTATTCTAGGGGGCGCTGTTGAGCCGTTAGGCCACGCCCATTAATGCAAACCATGAAATATCAAATTTATCGCCAGGCCTGCCTTGCATGCCAAATTTGGTTACTTTTGGAGAACTATCAAAAATGGACCAATCAGGTGAACGGGAGGGCGAGCTTTTTGGCATCTAGCGTCGTCATGGTAACACTTTTGAAAGAGAAAAGTAATGCGTGGTGTCGCAAGATGGAGACGCACATTGTGAGGTATAACACACCTGGGTGCACGTTACGGTTCGGGCCGTATTAATTGCAGAAGGAATGGCATAAATTGCGCCAAAATTACACAATTAATTCAAAATGGCTGACTTCCTGTTCGGTTTCAACCATGGTGCCAAGAGACTTTTCTTTAAGTTGTGCCATGATACAGGTGTGTAGCGATTTTCGTGCATGTACGTCAAACCGTATTGTGGGGCTTGAGGCACAAAGTTTTCTAGGGGGCGCTGTTGAGCCATTTTGCCACGCCCATTAATGCAAACCATTAAATATCAAATTTATCGCCAGACCTGCCTTGCATGCAAAAATTTGTGACTTTTGGGGAAATATCAAATATCGACCAATCAGATGAAGGGTGGCGCGCTTTTTGGCGTCTAGCGTCGCCACGGTAACACTTTTGAAAGAGAAAAGTAATGTGCGTAATCGCAGGATGGAGACGCATATTTTGATGTATAACACATATATATATATATATATATATATATGTATATATATATATATATATATATATATATACATATATATATATATATATATATATATATACATATATATATATATATATATATATATATATATATATATATATATATATATTTGTACTTTATTTTTTTGTTTTACCTTTTTGTATTGTTCTTTTTTAATATGCATATTCGAAATAAAGCTCAATAATAATAATATATGTGGTTCTGAAAGTGTTTGGAGAGACAACAAGGGAATGACAGGAGAGATGGGGATGAGCTCACTTCCTTTGCAGTGCTTAAGGAGAGAACCATCTGCAGGAGAGATTGTGGCTCAGATTAGGAGTGAGGCGACGCTCCAGTGCAGAGGATTAGGGCTGCGAAACAGAAGCAGCACTAATAGAGGACAATCCAGCTGAGCAGAACCAGCACTGCCACACACATGGCCGGAAGAAACAAAAATCAGATAAACGCAAATAAACTTCCCCAGAAAAGTTAGGTTTACCAATGCGCTATGTTACATTTCCTTTTAATTTCACATCTCTGATCCATTTGAAACAAATGATGTGGTTTACTGCAGCTTTGGAAGAAGAATACATGTCCATTCTTGTCAAACATGGTTTCAGCTGCTCAACAATCTACAGTGTTTATTACTTGAGTTTACTCTTCATAATTCTCTATACATTTTCAAAAAGAGACGGATTTGCAGAATGAGGTCCAGGATTTTCCTGCTGAAACAATCCTGGAGAAGTTGCTGCTTTAATGGCAACATATATCCAGTACTCGAGTTGTAAAAAAACATCAGGGGGGATGGTGGATTTTATCATATGGGGACAGATAATTTGTGCTGATTACAAATAATATAATACATTACAAATAATAGCAGTGACCAAAACACCTGCAGAAATACTGCAGGAATGACATAGCAGCAGTTAAATGCAGCCTTCTGTAAGCTTTAAATATCCACTGGGCTTACATAAAATACATCAAAACACAACAATAAAAAACACTTTTCTGAACTTATCAATATGACTCTGTCCTTCACAGGATAAGTAACATGGATCACTGCAAAAACTCTAAATCTTAACAGGAATATTTGTCTTATTTCTAGTTAAATTGTCTCATTTTAGTTAAAAAATCTCATTACACTTAAAACAAGACTCATCACTGGAAAAAACAACAATTTTCACCTGTTTCAAGTAGATTTTCACTTAAAATAAGTAGAAAAATCTGCCAGTGGAACAATATTTTTTTGCTTGTAATGAGAAGATAAATTTTGTCCCACTGGCAGATTTTTCTACTTATTTCAGATGAAAATTTACTTGAAACAGGTGAAAATTGTCAAATAAGTTATTTTTCTGGTGTTATTTTTCTGGTGATGACTCTAAATGTTGAAATAGCAGTAAAACCACATTCATTGATGAAATGACATAAGTGATGGAAAGGAGGGATGGCAGTTTTACAGGGGGGATGATTTGGACCGTTTTTATTTCAGGGGGGATGCCATCCCCCCTCATCTCGAGTACTGGATATATCTCTCCAAAAAGTGTCCTACACCTCTGTATCATTGATATCTTCACATATATGCAAGTCCCGGATGAGATTAGCAATGATTCTTTTGCAGCTTCACTTAATGGCATTTCTCACCTTTGATATGTAGAACCAAATATCTGCAAACATTTTCTGCAAACGCAAGATGAAATGTGGATCGATCTGCAACCAGATCACCTGCGGTCGGTGAAATGGATGGTGAGTGATTATATGGCTTCTTTCTTTTCATTTTCCAAATGCAGCACAGATTATATCAACTCATTATAATCAAAGAGGTAAATAAACTACACAACAGCAAAGGGTTTTCTCACATTTACTCTAAATCTGACCATATACAATCTATGGCTGCAGGTTTTGGTTGCATCTTTAATCCGAGTTCACTGACTGGGCTGCTTGAGAGCCTTAGAGCCGAGAGCCCTACTACCATAAGACCAATCTCACTGACATCTGGGCCTCTGCCTTTCTCTGGGCTCCAGACAGATGTTGGATGATTGTTAAGCTCCCAGGATTCTTAAGAGAGGAGAATCGAGAGCTGTGCGGGGTTTGACAGTACTTATAAAATAGCTTTGTGTCAAGCAGGCCTGGACGGTTGCAAGGAAAAGCATGCGGCGCTCTTGGAATTGTCTGGTTTTCCACATTAGCTTTCCATAAAATGTGATCTTATCCTCGTATAAGTCACAGTGATGGACAAACACAATGCACCGAAGCTGATAAGACACAAACAGTTATAATTTGTCATGTTGAACAGACACATGCGGCAGTCGGAGCACTAGAGGAAAAAGTAATGAGACCCTGGCATTAAGAGCTGACTGAATTTTCTCTTGGCAGTAGTGAATTCAAAAAAGCACTTTGGGCTAGGATGGATTTTGGTCAACTGGGGAGTTAATGTTTCCCCTGACACAGGCGCCAAAAGGCAAAAAACAAGCCTGAATTATCACGCGTCCTCCACCATTCTTCACTGTTGGGGTGTTATCTTGATGCTTTGTCCTTTTTGTGCCATACATCAGCCCACAAAACTCTTTCAAGGGTTATATGTGGCCTTCCACTTCGCAGCACCCCACCCAGTCCATTCCCTTCGTGTTGCCTCCAGCTTGGACTGTGACATCAGTGATGTTGGTCATTAAAGGGTCCACGCTGCACGTCCAGACGTCCATCTTTCATCGCGTCCATTAGGGATATTTGAAAGTGTGACTGTTCACATCATTTTCTTACCTGATATTTGGATAGAAAGAACACACACAGCTCTATTTGTCTATGAAGCCGGATGAAACAGAACCATTAGTTAAACTTCAGGCATGTCTTAGGGACATCAAGGACTGGATGTCCGGAAATTTCTTGCTTCTAAATTCAGATAAAACAGAGGTTATCATTCTTAATCCAGAGCATCTTAGGAAGGGACTAGATTGTGTTGCGATGGCTTCCAGTGCAACTGTGAGAAACCTTGGTGTTGTTTTTGATCAGGATTTGTCGTTTAAACCATATGTTAATCAGGTTTGTAAAATAGCGTTTTTCCATCTCCGTAATATTGCAAAAATTAGGAAGATCCTCTCGCAGAGTGATGCAGAAAAACTAGTTCATGCGTTTGTTTCTTCTAGACTGGATTACTGTAATGTGTTGTTAGCAGGATGTCCAAGTAATTTGCTGAATAGGCTCCAGCTGATCCAGAATGCAGCAGCACGAGTACTGACAGGAATCAGCAGGAGAGACCACGTCTCTTCAGTGTTAGCGTCGCTCCATTGGCTACCTGTAAAATTCAGAATCCAATTTAAAATTTTATAACTTGCATATAAAGCCCAAAACGGCTTAGCTCCGCAGTATTTGCAAGACCTGATAGTGCCTTATGTTCCTGGCAGAGTTCTCCGCTCTCAGAGTGCAGGTTTACTCATAGTTCCTAGAGTATCTAAATGTAGATTTGGAGGGCGGGCGTTCTGCTATCAGGCGCCACTACTATGGAACCAACTTCCAATCTGGGTTAAGGAGGCTGACACCACCTCCACCTTTAAAACTAAACTTAAAACCTTTCTGTTTAGTAAAGCCTATAGTTAGTGTTTAGTAAACCTCTAGCTGGTGTTGGTAAATCTCTAGGTAGTGTAAACTCTAGTGTGTTAGAGTCAGTAGTCATAGTTGCAGCTATAGAACAAGACTATAATAGTTAGTCTCAAATATAGCTTTGCGGTAGATATGCTGCTATAGGCCTATGCTGCAGGGGGCACCGACATGATCCGCTGGGCGGTGCCTCTCACCCTTCTTCTCCTCTCCTTTTCCCTGCCTCTCTTCTCCATTACCATTTTTATTTATTATAAATATCTGATAGCTATAATTTTTGTCCATCGTTCCTGTAGTTTCTTGTGCCGGCCCTCCTTTTTTCTCTTTTGTGCATGTTTGCAGGCCAGAGCCTCGGGAGCTGCGTTCTGGCCTGTGTTCCCGGTCCCCCCCTCCATCCCCGGCAATCCCATTGCTGCTTCCACCTGCCTACGTGGATGTCTGCTGTGCTGCTGACGTTCCCCCCCCTGTTGCTGCTTCCACCTGCCTGCGTCCCCCCCTCTGGTCATCCCGTTGCTGCTTCCACCTGCCTGCTGTTTGCTGCTGACGTCCCCGACTCCCCCAGTCTGGCCTTTGGCAGGAGGGTCCCCCCTTATGAGCCTGGTCCTGCTCAAGGTTTCTTCCCTCCTAAAGGGAATAATTGCTCGGGGGTTTATGTTTATGTTCATGTTTATGTTTATGTTCATGTTCTGGATCTCTGGAAAGCGTCTAGAGACAACATCTGTTGTATTAGACGCTATACAAATAAAATTGAATTGAATTGAATTGAATTGAGCGCGCTCTTTTCCACACTGAGCGCAACTTTCATGATCAAATGTTTGCATATTTCACACTTCTTTCCGGATGTGATATGTTAAAGGGTTGCAAACCAATAATGTTCAGTTGTGTCTCTATAATGGTCATGATATAGTTTGATTGGTGGATTAAACACTTATCCCTCCCATGTGTCTGCCTTATCGATTTTTCCCGTCCCTCTCTTTCCCCCCCTGCTCTCCTCAGCCCCCCCTTCCTTAAAGGTGAGGTGGACGCATGGCCTGATAAATGGCAGAGGATTGATTCGTATTTAATTAACAATTTGCTGGAGACTCTCTCTCCCTCCCTCCCTGCTCTGCACCCCATCTTACCCCTCTCTTCTTCTCTCTATAAGGTCTCAGACGGCTTGTGAGACATGCAATGAGGAGAGGAGAGGTGATGCATGGATAATTTATAGTCTGATCGATAAGTCCTGGCCTAACATCAACACCGCTTGAATATTAGGGCTGGAAGGAGTGTCAGGGTCCACAAACGGGGGAAAAGGTGAACGCTTAAAATGAGTGACAAATATGGGAAGACTGATAGAGGCAGCGGGACAAGCAGAGCAAGTACAGAGCAGTAGGGACACTACGAAACTATAAAAGAGAGGAAGTATAGAAGATGTATGAGATGGCTGCACCAAATATGAACACAGGTGGATGGAGAAGATTAAAAACAAGACAGCGTTGCCCCATAAAGGTTTGTCTAATTAGAATGTCTCACTGTCTTCCCTATTCTTATTAGACTACTGATCTAATTAGGAAAAAAAAACAAACAAAACCAAAATTAATTAGTCAGCCTGAAAGATCTGCACATACATCAGGAAATTCTTCAATAAATCTTTGGACCTCTCAACACTTGATTTAAAACGACTGAAATGATCAAAGTGCCAGAGGGAAAAAGATTTAAAAAGTCAAGTAGAACAACAACTTTATTTTCAATCGGAGGTGGTGTCTAAAGGAAACAGCTTAAACTCGTATCATCCAACAATTGATTATAATTCAAATAAATGTGTCACAGTTTGGCTTAATTATTTGCTGAATTCATGTATTTTGCTTTAATGTTTGCTCAATTGGATAAAAATTGGAAATTAAAAGGCTGTACACTTACAAACTAACGTCAACAAAGAAACAAAAGCGCCCAATGCTTAAAAAAATGCAATAAAAGAAGAATTAAAGACCAGACACATAAAGATGTATGCATGTGTACAGATATAGTGACAAAAATTTGCAGTTAATAGAAAGTAGCATTGTGACCTGCTGGTTTATATGTACTGATATGACACTGATTGTTTTGGTCATTTTACGTTCCTATAATCAGTTTCAGTGACGCTTGTTTCTCACTCTTATTATTATTATTATTATTATGGTGACTGTGTTTCCTTCTGGTGGATTACTGCAAAAACAGCCCAGCTAGAAATAAAACTAATATTCCTAAATCTAGTCAGATTTGTCTTATTATGAGCAAAAATATCTCAGCCAATGGAGTAAGAAAGATTTTTTGACTAGAACTCTTAAAACCAGCAAAATAGTCTGAAATCAGTCTTATTTTTCTTGAAACAAGGCTTTTAACTTTCCAAGAAATTGGTTTGTGCAGTATGTCTTGATCATGTCATTTCTCACATTGCATTTTCTCAGCTGGGGATTTTATATCTTGCCGTTTTGTCCGTATTTGTTGTTATTTGTATGTAAATGGTCTTTTTTGTTTCCATTTAAATTGACTTACCTTTTTTGATGTTGTGATTTGATTTTCAAAATACATTTTCATAATCTTTCATGAGCATATATCATGCATTATTTCTGGGATAAGACGGCGGCCCCCCGACCTGCCCCTGGGTCAGGCTCTTGTAATCTATTCATTGTGCTTTAGACCAATCAAGTAATTACTTCTTAAAACAGAGACAAAAAAAAAAACAAAAAAACAAATGCAGATACAATCTTGGTTCGCCTCATCATTTGTGAAATTTCAAGATTCAAGATTCAAGATTCTTTATTGTCATTGTTCATATTTTATAATAACGAAATTACAGGTGCTTTATCGAAGGTGCTGGTTCTTATATAAAGTGCAAGATAAGTAAAGAAAATAAAAAAATATAAAGTGCAAAGATAAAAAAAGAATAATAAATAAATATAAAGTGCAAGATAAGTAAAGAAGAAAAAATAAATGAATATAAAGTGCAAGATAAGTAAAGAAAAAGAAAAAAGTATGTAATGCCCAGAAGATTTCCATGTGATGGTGGTCAAAACTGTTGAATCTATTTGATTATGTGATAAGAAAGTTGATACCTATATATTTTGGAGCGTAAACCTGATATAATCAATAAAAAAATCCACTTTAAGAAGGTAAATTGTGTTAAGTGGTTATTTTTCAGTATTTCTTCACCTAATTGTTGTAATCTCTTCCAGCTAAAGCTTTGAGTACTTTGACCCGAGAGCTGTTGTTGTTACTACAAATCCATCAGGGGGCAGTACTGAATTCAATTTTCTTTTTCAACGTTTCACTGCCAGGCCTTCAGGCACAGCAATGAAGAGAAAAACATGTGCAGGCCTGCTTGAAAAACCTGTCATAATAATAAACCCATCAATATGATCAAATGCCTGGGGGAGAAAACAAACAGACTCATAAAAGGTAATGATGCTCGGCTCCTCTTCAGGAGCAGGAATAATCCACGTACGCTCCCAGCGTCGTCGGTGTGGCTCCAGAGAAAGGAGGACATGATTTACCAAGGATCATCCGGTACCAAGGTGAGAACAAAGACGAGCGGTAGGAGCCGCTGCCCCCCTAACTCTGGACCCGGGAACACCAACCCCTCCCCAGTCGCAGACACAAACATGCATGGAGGCGAAATGGGCCACTGAGTGGGCACCATGTGCGATGAGACCACGACGTTAACAGTCATCCCCATAAAAGTGTTTTATCACATATCTTGTAATGCAGCACATTAAGGGTTGCTGTTGTTATTCCCCCGCAAGGTCATTTTCCTCTTTTCCGTGTCTCTGCAACCCTGCAGATTCCTGCACTTCTGCATCTCTGCAGCTTGTCATGTTAGTACGGTGGCCGAGACCCGCCATTGCTGAAAATAAAAGTAACGCTGCAAAGAGAATAAAACGCTGCTGCAAATAAAATAAACGCTGCAAACAAAAAGAAATGCCGCTGCAAATAAAATATAAATAAACGACGCAAATGAAAAAGGCACAACGGAAGTGAATTACCGGGGACTATTTTTGCTGATGCACCGGTGTTGCACATTAAAAATTACATGTAGCGACGTTGAACACTAACCTTTTCACTTATTTTCTCGTTCGTTGTTCTTCTTATTCCTTTTCACTTACGTCCTCTTCATCTTTTTCTTCTTCTCCTCTCATGTAAAAAACACCGGTGCATCGGCAAAAATAGTCCCCGGTAATTCACTTCCATTGTGGCTTTTTTATTTGCGTAGTTTTTTTTTTATTTGCAGCGGCGTTTCTTTATATTTGCAGCGTTTCTTTTATTTGCAGCAGCGTTTGTTTTTATTTTCAGCGTTTATTTTATTTGCAAAGCGTTTCTTTTATTTGCAGCGGCGTTTCTTTTTATTTGCAGCGTTTCTTTTATTTGCAGCAGCGTTTGTTTTTATTTTCAGCGTTTATTTTATTTGCAAAGTGTTTCTTTTATTTGCAGCAGCGTTTGTTTTTATTTTCAGCGTTTATTTTATTTGCAAAGCGTTTATTTTATTTGCAGCGGCGTTTCTTTTTATTTGCAGCGTTTCTTTAATTTTCCGCAATGGCGGGTCTCGGCCACCGTATGTTAGCCGTTGGTATTGCAAGTTGCTGTTGTCGTAAAAGCACGAGCCGTGGAGAAACATGCAAAACACGGCAAGACCCCCCCCCCCCACATTAACAGCCATGAGTGTGTTTTTTATTTGTATTTTAATGACTTTTTTCCTCTTTACTCCAGTGCACCAGTGCTTCTTTGTTGGAAGCCTTACAAGTTCTGTGCCCTGCGTATAATCAATTGTATTTGCTTTACCCTCTTCTGTGTCATCGTTGAACTGCTTTTGAGCTTATCTTGGGATTAATATCGTGTCAGACCTACTTTTTTTTCTCCTTTTTATCAGTATTTTCTACCCATCTTTAATTCAGGATTCTCATTCAGTCATCAACTTAATGAACACATCTATTTTTTCTTTTTTCTTTTTATTATTATTGTTATTATTATTCCTCCCTTCATATTTAAGTCCCAAGGCTTTTCTGATAATCCCATCAGTTCAGCCTTACCCCCCTAACCCCACAACTCGCTGTCAGCTCCAGCAGTAATAAAAGAAAAGCATAATCCAGTGTTTAGAAATATGCGATTTACTTGTTGGAATCTGGTGAGCTGTGCTGGATTAAGACTGGCCTGGCCCAGAAGCAGCGTCTCCGTGCCCCCTCTGCTGATCGCCGCTCCAGATGAGGCCATTGTGAAATGCACAGGTTCGGACACTGTAACAATTTCACAATCTTTTTTTAATTTTTTTTTTAATTTTACTTGTGATTAAATCGCGTTGGTTCAAAAATCCTTCCGTTCCTCAAAGAAACATGAGGAAATGACTAAACAGCTCAGTGATAGGTCTCGTTTCTTTTTGTTTGCAAGTGGATGTGTCGTCGTGTCTGTGTGTGGGTGGGCATGAGGACAAAAAAGTGGGTGTGTTTTCATGTTATTTATGGCTGCCAGGATTTGAGGTGATAGAACAGGAAATTGGGCCGCTTTTTCATTTTTCTCCCCTTCTTATTTTACTGCTTTTACCTCGCTCATTTATTTAATACCCTCGGAAATGTAAATCCGTATGCACACATGCATCCCGGACAATGCGATGTGAATTTTATGTAAAACGTGCCCATAACTCTAGTCTACGATATAACATATGACTCTGTGTAATTTCATTACTTAAAAGGATTTTTTGTTTGTTGGGAAGTGTGTGTGTGTGTGTGTGTGTGTGTGTGTGTGTGTGTGTGTGTGTGCATGCGATGCATATGCATCTTTCTGTGCGTTTTAATGCATATGTATCTGCATGGGCATGTGTTTGGAGGTTAAGATAGTTAAGGTTAGCCTTATGCTTGTTTGTGTGCAGCGTGCAGGTTGGCTGGGTGTCGACATCAAGAAAATACAAAGTGGAAAGAGGCATCAAATAAAGGGGAGGGATTTTTCACCGGCATGAGAAAAATCCAAGCAATATTTTGTTTGCAGACTTTACCTGCTGCCGGATCCATTTACATACAAGACGGCTCTGAAAGGTCAGATCCCAGTGATTTTTAATATTCTAAGTAAAATGAAATGTGCCATATGACCTCATATTCAATAAACCTAATGAACGTGAGTAAAGAGTACAAATGGGTTTTGTTTGTTGAGTATTTCTTTTGTTGCGGGATTTTCAAATAGCCCTCACAAATATCATGAATCCAATTATACATGCTATAACAGTGACCATTTTATTTTTAAGAGAAGAGCCTAATGTCTTTGTGGCTTTTTTTTTTCCAAAAAAATACTTGCAAATTGTAAAACAATTTAAAAAAATAGATAATTGTCCTAATTGGGCTCCGAAAAATGTCTCTTTCAAAATGGTAAAATGCAAAGATTTTGCAAAAAAAACTCTCTAATTGCACAAAAATACTTAAAATCCTACACAAGAGGAATATATATATATATATATATATATATATATATATATAGTTAGCAGGGTTGTGAATCGATTTCATCTTCTAATTGCGATGTAAATATTTTCTTAGATTCACAATTAATTGCAATTAATCACAACATATTTTTCTTAAATGCTCTGTTAACGTTAAAAATACATTTCTCTATATTGCAATAAAACCAGAGCAAACATGTATTCTTGTTTTAAGCAAATGGATGTTTTTGTATCATTCTATGTCAAAAACATAACCTGCCCAGGGGAAACTTTGGCCATCAACAGATGCAGATCCTTGTAATTCTAACGTGAAATAATGTCCAATTACAATGTCCACACAACAGGTGAACACATGTATGTATAATATTATAGCCTTTTTATTGACAGTCAGCACAGCCAATGGATGCCCATCATCACTTCCTCATCAGTCATCATCATGCGAGGCAAGGCAAGGTAATCCTAGTGCTTTACAGCTATATAAAATATATATATAAATAAAACTGAAACGCAGCTTCTCCTTGTCTGGTCTTGACGGTAATTTCTGATTTTGTCACCGAAACGACAAGTGAAGTGGGATTAAAGTCCGCCAGCAGCTCTGCAGCTCCCTACATGTCAAGCTACAGCAAACTTTGATTGACAGGAGGTTGGCATGTTCCCGTTGGCTTCCAGATCAATATCGCAAAGAATAAACAAAGAATAAACTATTTATTCTCTCCTTCTCAGGAAAACCTCTGTCTAATGTCACCGATGCTTTGTGCTTTGTATTTTACAGTCTGTGGTTACGGCTGCATCCCTTCTTGTTTTCTCCAAACTACAGGACGGGTCAAAGGTCATATTTACCGAAACCTGCATGCATGCATTAATCCAGGGTTAAAAGAATAGTGGCATCAAACAGAATTTGCATCAAAATGTTTTAAACTTTTTAACATCGATGGTTTAATGGTTAGGCTTAAAAAAAATAGATACATAAATACATAACAACAAAAAATGACAAATGAATAAAAATACATGATTTTATTGCACCAAAGCAAAATAACCCAAAAAAATGTTTAAAAAGAATCTCAACATCATTGCTGAAACGTGATTTTTGTTTAATTATAAAGTTCCATCTGTAAAGATCACTTACTCCGAACTTTATGACAAGGATTATTTCCAGCAGCTAGACCGGGGGTCAGCAACTCGCGGCTCTAGAGCCGCATCCGGCTCTTTAGCGCCGCCCTAGTGGCTCCTGGAGCTTTTAAAAAAATGTTGGACCTTTTTTTTCCTTTTTTTCTCTTTTTTTCTTTTTTCCTTCTTTTCTTTTTTCCTTGTTTTCTTTTTTCTTTTTTCCTTTCTCTTTTTTTATTTTTTCCTGTCCTTTTTAATCTTGACATTTCGACTTTTTTCTCGACATTTTGACTTTTTTCTCAACTTTTTTCTCAAGATTGTACTTCAACATTAATCTTGACATTTTGACTTTTTTCTCGAAATTTCGACTTTTTTCTCGACATTTCGACTTTTTTCTCAAGATTGTACTTCAACATTAATCTCGACATTTCGACTTTTTTCTCGACATTTCGACTTTTTTCTCGACATTTAAAGGAGCATGAGGCTCCTTTTAAGAAATGAGACTCTCTAGCGCCACCCTTCGCCACGACGGCCGTCGGGGGTACTGCAGCCAACAGTGAAGCCGGCACGGGAGAACGGGGATGTGTCATGTGACGTCACATCCGCAGGACAGCGCGGGAAATTCGGCCTCCGAATTGCAGCACATTTTGCAGCACACAGCCTGTTCAAAGCAAAGGAGAGATACACTAGAGGAAACATTCTTTTTGGTTTGGAACGCTTCATCGGACATTATTACTAGAAAACTTAAAACGTATACAAATTTTTTTCATAAATCCTGCCTCAATCCTGCCTCAAGCTCCTTTAAACTTTTTTCTTAAGATTGTACTTCAACATTAATCTCGACATTTCTACTTTTTTCTCGAAATTTCGACTTTTTTCTCAACATTTCGACTTTTTTCTCGAAGTGCATAATGAAAAATATTACCGACCTGCCGAGCTGCTGGAAATAATCCTTGTCATAAAGTTCGGAGTAAGTGATCTTTACAGATGGAACTTTATAATTGAACAAAAATCACGTTTCAGCAATGACGTTGAGATTCTTTTTAAACATAATAATATTATAACTAATATATAAACATCCAGCATGTGTTGCCTTCATTCTAAGGCTTATACAAGACTTTTCATTTTTTGCGGCTCCAGACATATTTGTTTTTTGTATTTTTGGTCCAATATGGCTCTTTCAACATTTTGGGTTGCCGACCCCTGCTCTAGACGTTGCACCGTCGTCATATCCTGAGCACATCGTTTCTGTTTATGAAGAACCTGCCAATCAATCACTAATCCTAATGATGAGATCAATCAGATCAATCAGGTGAGCGACGGCAGCGAGACCACATACCTGAATACTTGTGTGGCGCCTGTATTTCCATGCTTCCACATGCGTGTGTGTGTGTGTGTGTGTGCAGTCTGTGCTGGACACTTCAGTCTATTGGATTTAGATTCATTTGCTATTTACGGGTCAGGGTTCGGGCCACGTGTGCGTGGCATGCTTCACTGATCAATACCACCGCCACACATCCTGTCTGACCCTTGCATTTAGTCACCGTAAATCCCCCAAGCGCTTTTTTTCCTCCTGTTCGCCACCCCCCTCCTCTTCATCCTTCGTCTTCTTCTTTTCTTTTTTTCCCCCTCCTACTTCTTAAGTCATTTAAAGAAGCGACGGAGTCAAGGGGGAGCACTTTGTTGGACCTAAATACGTTTAATGCAGCCGAAGACGGTGGTTTGATGGCTCAGAGATTCAAGCGATGCTCTTGTCTCAGGAGAGACGTGGTCAGGTGAGCAGAGGACGAGATTCTCTGTCCTTCATCTGGTGGGGGTCCAGTTTGTTTGAATGGGGCTTTAACATTGGAATCAGAGGCATTTTTTAAAAACGTCTTTGCACAAAAAGAGCCTTTTCTGAATAATTTCAGAAAAAGTCTGCTTCCTGTAGACCTGAGGTCTGCTCAAACTGTCAGGTCCTTTAAATCAGGCCTAAAAACATTATTGTTTAATTAAATACTTACCTGCTTTACTCTACTGCCCTTACTTTTAACATTTTTAACGTTGTGCTTCTTATTATTTTACCTCTTTTCTTATCATTAGGGCCCGAGCACTGACAGTGCGAAGGCCTTATTGTATCTGTAGGAATTTTTTTTTCTCCTTTTTTTTCTTCTCCTTTTTATTTTATTTTTCCGACGAAAGGAGGGCCTTTTTGCCCTAAACGTGCCCCAAAAGTCACCAAAGCCAGGCCTGGCGGAAAATTTGATATTTCATGGTTTGCATTAAAGGAGCTTGAGGCAGGATTTATGAAAAAAATTCGTATATGTTTTAAGTTTTCTAGTAATAATGTCAGGTGAAGCGTTCCAAACCCAAAAGAATGATTCCTCTAGTGTATCTCTCCGTTGCCTTGAACAGGCTGTGTGCTGCAAAATGTGCTGCAATTCGGTCCCGAATTTCCCGCACTGTCCTGCAGATGTGACGTCACATGACGCTGCATGCGCGTTCTCCCCGTTCTCCCGTGCCGGCTTCACTGTTGGCTGCAGTACCCCCAACGGCCGTCGTGGTGAAGGGTGGCGCTAGAGAGTCTCATTTCTTAAAAGGAGCCTCATGCTCCTTTAATGGGCATGGCAAAATGGCTCAACAGCGCCCCCTAGAAAAACTTCGTGCCTCAAGCCCCACAATACGGTTTGACGTACATGCACGAAAATCGGTACACACCTGTATCATGTTGCAAGTCTCCGAACTGTAACGTGCACCCAGGTGTGTTATACATCAAAATGTGCGTCTCCATCCTGCGACGACGCGCATTACTTTTCTCAGTCAAAAGCGTTACCGTGGAGACGCTAGACGCCAAAGAGCGCACCCACTTAATCTGATTGGTCCATATTTGATAGTCCCTATTTCCTGCTATAACTTTTGAATGGTTTGACATAAAGACTCGTGGTTGGTGTCATCGCACTCGGTTTTGAGTCCTTGAACATAATTGCTGCAAATTAGCCCCGCCCCTTCTTCTGATTGGTAAATATCTGATAGTTCCTACTTTCTGACATAACTTTTGAATGGTTTGATATAGAGAGTCGTGGGTGGTTTCATCCGCTAAATGTCCAGGCCTGAAGAATCTACATTAAGTCCTACAAGCTTCCACTGCAGCCTGAACGTGCACAAGGGTGCGAGGGCCCGTTCATTGCTGCTTGCAGCTTTAATTGTATTTGTTATTCACTGTTTAATTATGTTTTGCTGCTTTTAATGTTAATGTAAAGGACTTTGAATCACCTTGTGTTGTATTTTGCTATACAAATAAACTTGCCTCGGTTGGATCGCGGCTGTAACGACCAAACATAACGTTCCTCAGTAAACAAACAAACACGCACACAGACGGGCGTCGGATCAAAACACGGGTTTATTAAACCACAAACAAACACTCACAGACCGGGGTCGGATCATTCAAACGGGTTTTATTCCCCACTTCTCCAGCTAAACGCAGTTGCTGGCCAGCTCTCTGCGGTGCGATTAATTTTGTTGAGGAAAAAATATTAACTATTTGATTTGTAGCTGCAGAGGAAAAAAATAATCTCACGAGGAAAACACAAATATTGCTCACGCCCCGGAGCCTCTTCAGCATAATATAGCAGTCAAAAAAAAAGATAAGAAAAGTAAGAGTAATACAAAACATGTACTGTATGTTGTACTATTATACTAATTTATTGAAACACATGGCGAGTAAAACATTTACCAAAGCAGCTGCCAAACACTCCTAAACAAGGTAGTAAGACGGTGGTTCTGCAGAACTGCGGCAGTAAATCCTTATAAAGAGTGGCGCTCCGACCAGGAGCCCCATTCTTTAGTAGGGATTTCATATGGATCCAGACCGTTAATAATCATTATTTTCTCCATATACCGCTCGCTGGCTTCCTTGTTTAAGGTATCCCGGTAAATTCCAGTTCCTTTCCAGCAGTTTAACATCTTTTTTTTTGCGTTCCGTCTGTTCACTTGGTGAAACAGAAAAGCGTCCTGTCTTCTCTCAAAACAAATGCAGCGACGGGACAGGAGTTTTCCGGCAGGGCGCGCTGGTGCTCATAGGAAACGTAGTGTTCTTTCTGGTAAAACACTACCGCTTTTGTCCAAAAGATGCCGCCAAACTCAGAAAAGCTGAAAGTTACGTTGTGCTGCTTTAAATTAAATACTTACCTACTGTACTCTACTGCCCTTACTTTTTAAAAACTTGTGCTTTTTATTATGTTACCTCTTTTATTCCATTTTTTTTCAAAGTTATAATTGGGAAGATTTTTTTTTCATTATGCACGTTGAGAAAAAAGTCGAAATGTCGAGAAAAAAGTCGAAATGTCGAGATTAATGTTGAAGTACAATCTCGAGAAAAAATTTGAAATGTCGAGAAAAAAGTCGAAATTTCGAGAAAAAAGTCGAAATGTCGAGGAAAAAGTAAAAATGTCGAGAAAAAAGTTGAAATGTCGAGATTAAAAAGGAAATGAAAAAGGAAGAAAAAAAGAGAAAAGAAGAAAAAAGAAGAAAAAAAGAAGAAAAAAAAGAAAAAAGGAAAAAAAAGAGAAAAAAGGAAAACGAAAAAATAAGAAAAAAAAGGAAAAAAGAAGAAAAAAAGGGAAAAAAAGGTCAAACATTTTTGTAAAAGCTCCAGGAGCCACTAGGGCGGCGCTAAAGAGCCGCATACGGCTCTAGAGCCGCGGGTTGCCGACCCCTGAACTAGGTGAACAACTGGACTGAAACTAATCGTCTAAGTTACCAAGAACTTGAGAGATGATCCAGATTTCAGTAGATTTAATTAAACAGTTGCATGTAAAAGGGTCAAAAACATCAGGCGTCTCGATGCAGAATGACAACGAAACAAAGGAAGTATAATGATGTTGAAGCGTAGAGGAAGATTCATTCTAAACATCGGCTAATGTTTGTTTGGGTGCTAGTCTGCACCTGTAGGTGCAAGGCTACATCCTGCTGCACGAATCGGCACAGATTACTTTTGTAATACTGTATTTGACCCGGTCTTTGTAGGTTTTGACCGTATAGAAACTGTATAGAAATTCTTGCCATTTTAAGAATGAGATGTACCTGCTGTACTGTACTGTCCTTACTTTTTAACAACTTGTGCTTTTTATTCAAATTTTATTTCATTTTATTTGTTATTTACTGTTTAATTGTGTCTTGCTGCTTTTAATGTTGATGTAAAGCACTTTGAATCACCTTGTGTTGAATTGTGATGTACAAATAAACTTGCCTTGCCTTATTTGAACCAAAACAACCAGCTTTTTAAATCAGCCATGAATACAATCTCATACCAAAAGCTATGTCGGTCAATACTAATAGTGCAACTCTTTACTTTTCATGTTTTTATCACGTAAAGCGCCTTGAATTATCTTGTTACAGAAATGTGCTGCACAAATAAACTTAATAATAATAACTTAAAAGAAAGCCTAATAATAACGTAACCAGATTATGTTAAGTGTCTTAAATTCCAGGTGTTTTAAATTCCAGATGCACAAATTCATGTCCGTTAGCACTTTCTTCGTGCCCTTCACGCGTCCTTCCTTCTATTATTCCACACTAAATGCAAAGAAGGTGACCCTTCACCTCCCTCTCTTTCTGCTCTACATACAGCACCTCTCTCTGTTCCTCTGTCTTTCCCTCCTTCCTTCCTTCCTTCCTTTCCTTTCCTCCTTCCCTCCTTTCATTCTGAGGCCCTGTGTGGTAGCTGTCACCAGACGCAGACATGTCTGCCTGCTCGCCGTGATATAGTAGCGTCAGGTCTGCCTGTTGACCAAGGTCAGGGACAAACAATTCATCCAGTCCACTCGTTATTATTAGGGGTATAAATAAATTTGGATGGAAGACTACACCTTGAACTTTGAACCTTTACCCTGAGCTGAAATTTATCTTTTTACCACTTTGGTGACAAAAGCTGTTTAGTCTTGGACGTCTTTATCTCCCCTGTCTCTGGCAGGCGTCACGTGTGCAACAAATCCATTTGCTGAATGATGTACGTGTTTCCACTATATACATATATATATATATATATATATATATACATATATATATATATATATATATATATATATATATATATATATATATATATATATATATATATATATATATATATATATATAATTTGAAATAATACATTTAAATTCTAAATATATATATATATAATATATATATATATATATATATATATATATATATATATATATATATATATTTAGAATTTAAATGTATATATACATATATACATATATATATATATATACATTTATATATATATATTTAGAATTTAAATATATTATTTCAAATTATATATATATATATATATATATATATATATATATATATATATATATATATATATATATATATATATATATATATATATATATATATAATTTGAAATAATACATTTAAATTCTAAATATATATATATAATATATATATATATATATATATATATATATACACGTCATGCCATCTGCCATTTAAGCCTGTATGTCTTTATTTTCCATTTTTCTACATCTAAAAGCTGTACCAGGGCTGTCTGACATACTACCTTTCTGTTGTGTTTGTTCCTCAACCAGAAGATCTTTACTTTCAAAGATGTTTATGTAGAAAAGAAAGCAGTTCAAGCTGAGCTGTTCATTGCCATAACTTGACTTTTAGCTAGCTTAGTTGTTAGCTGTTGCTGTTTCAACAGTACACACTCATTTTGTTATTAGTATATTAAAAGTGATTTTGTGTATATGTTGTTAGAATTATTATTCGACTAGTTTGTCAGTGTCAGATATTAGTTTCAGTTGCAGTTATTAGACTCTATTAGGGCTAATATAGGAATAATGCATGCTTATACATTTTTCCGGCATTTGCCCTGAACTGCAATAATATCTTAAACTAATTTAGTACAATTACTTATTTTTGTAATTTTATTTTTTAAGGGATTTAAACTCTTTCTATGGTGGTGGCTTTTTGATAGTTGCTCTAAGTTGACTTTTAATTATGTGTTGCTGCATGGGAATTCAAGGAAATACAACAGTCCCTCCTTTCCCTTTTTGAATTTCCCTCAGGATTAATAAAGTATTAGAGTAATAAAGTAAATGTATTGCTTTATATAAATATAAACGATGTGGTACAAATATAAATCAATAAACTGGTTCTTGAACCAGGTTGTCATTTTAACATAGAAGTTAATGAGGAGTGACTCACTTTGGACGGCCAATAAACAGTAACTACTGTTACTTCCAGGTTCAAAATGAAACTTTGTTTGATTGTTGGTGTTGATACTGACATTTAAAACATGGCAGATTGGAGCAACTTTCCCTCTGATAGCGTTATGACTTTTAAAGTGATGACATTTCAAACAGATTACAGCCTCCAACCACTGATATTTTCTTAATTTCATTTTGAAAATCATTTGTAATTATAGCTGCTTTCACTCTATTTTCATAATTTAATTTTTGAACCAGTTGTTGTGGAAAAACCTGCTAAACCTCTTTAGCATGTTCTTTCCAACTAGGTCAGGGGTCGGCAACCCAAAATGTTGAAATAGCCGTATTGGACTAAAAACACAAACAACAAATATGTCTGGAGACGCAAAAAATGAAGTCCTGTATAAGCCTTAGAATGAAGGCAACACATGCTGCATGTTTCTATATTAGTTATAACTGGGGGAAGATTTTTTTTTCATTATGCACGTTGAGAAAAAATTTGAAATGTCGAGAAAAAAGTCGAAATTTGGAGGAAAAAGTAAAAATGTCAAGAAAAAAGTCGAAATGTCGAGATTAAAAAGGAAATGAAAAAGGAAGAAAAAAAGAGAAAAGAAGAAAAAATAAGAAAAAAAGAAGAAAAAAAAAAAAGAAAAAAGGAAAAAAGAAGAAAAAAAGGGAAAAAAAGGTCAAACATTTTTGTAAAAGCTCCAGGAGCCACTAGGGCGGCGCTAAAGAGCCGCATGCGGCTCTAGAGCCGCGGGTTGCCGACCCCTGAACTAGGTGAACAACTGGACTGAAACTAAGCGTCTAAATTACCAAGAACTTGAGAGATGATCCAGATTTCAGTAGATTTAATTAAACAGTTGCATGTAAAAGGTTCAAAAACATCAGGCGTCTCGATGCAGAATGACAATGAAACAAAGGAAGTATAATGATATTGAAGCGTAGAGGAAGATTCATTCTAAACATCGGCTAATCTTTGTTTGGGTGCTAGTCTGCACCTATAGGTGCAAGGCTACATCCTGCTGCACGAATCGGCACAGATTACTTTTGTAATACTGTATTTGACCCGGTCTTTGTACGTTTTGACCGTATAGAAAAGTAATTCTTGTCAGTTGTGTGAAATAAGACCTGGAAACAGGCATTGTGGCATAGAATTGTCAAATTGGTTTAATTCATGGTATGAATTGTTACAGATTACTTTTGTAATACTGTATTTGACCCGGTCTTTGTACGTTTTGACCGTATAGAAACGTAATTCTTGCCATTTTAAGAATGAGATGTACCTGCTGTACTTTCTACTGCCCTTACTTTTTAACAACTTGTGCTTTTTATTATTTTACCTCTTTTATTATTATTTATTATTATGAGATTTTATTTCATTTTATTTGTTATTTACTGTTTAATGTGTCTTGCTGATTTTAATGTTGATGTAAAGCCATTTGAATTACCTTGTGTTGAATTGTGCTATATAAATAAACTAGCCTTGCCTTGCTGCTCTCTGTAGTTTGTATAGGAAACACTTTTTTCGCATCACACCAGTTTTATGCAATAAAAAAAAAAAAAAATCAAGCCGAATCTTAAAAATCCCTCCTCAGATTGAAGATAATGTGACACGAGGCCGGTTTGTTGGTTGCAGAGTGAGTGTGAAGCGGATTAATGTAACACCACAAACACTGAGCAGAAGGTGAAAACCAACAGCGCTGTCTGACACCTGTAAGGTTTGGTTACAACATGCTGTCATTTAAATAGAGTTCACGGGAGACTTGTTTCAGTGATGAAACATGTATGATGGGATGGTTTCTTCAAAGATGACCGCAGAGAGAGAGATGGACATGTCAGAGAGACGCTAGTTCAGGGGTCGGCGACCCGCGGCTCTAGAGCCGCATGTGGCTCTTTAGCGCCGCCCTAGTGGCTCCTGGAGCTTATTCAAAAATGTTTGACCTCTTTTTTCTTTTTTTCTTCTTTTTTTCTTTTTTCTTTTTTTTCTTTTTTTTTCGTTTTCCTTTTTTCTCTTTTTTTTCCTTTTTTCTTTTTTTTTCTTCTTTTTTTCTTCTTTTTTCTTCTTTTCTCTTTTTTCTTCCTTTTTCATTTCCTTTTTAATCTCGACATTTCAACTTTTTTCTCGACATTTTTACTTTTTCCTCGACATTTCGACTGTTTTCTCGACAATTTCAAATTTTTTTCTTCTTTTTTTCTTCTTTTTTCTTCTTTTCTCTTTTTTTTCTTCCTTTTTTTCTCTTTTTTTTCTTTTTTTCTTTTTTCCTTTTTTTCTTTTTTCCTTGTTTTCTTTTTTCTTTTTTCCTTTCTCTTTTTTTCTTTTTTCTTGTCCTTTTTAATCTTGACATTTCGACTTTTTTCACAAAATTTTGACTTTTTTCTCGAAATTTTGACTTTTTTATCGACATTTCGATTTTTTTCTCAACTTTTTTTCTTTTTTCTTCCATTTTTTCTCTTTTTTTTCTCTTTTTTCTTCTTTTTCTCTCTTTTTTCTCTTTTTTTCTTCTTTTTTTCTCTTTCTTTTTTCCTTTTTTCTTCTTTTTTATTTTTTTTTCCTTTTTTTCTCCTTGTTTTTTTTCTTCTTTTTCCTTTTTTCCCCTTTTTTTCTTCTTTTCCTTTCCTTTTTAATCTCGACATTTCGACTTTTTTCTCTGCACTTCGACTTTTTTCTCGACATTTCGACTTTTTTATCGACATTTTGACTTTTTTTTCAACATTTCGACTTTTTTCTCGACATTTCAACTTTTTTCTCGAAGTATATAATGAAATAATGTAATAATGAAAAAAAAATCTTCCCCCAGTTACAAGTAATATAGAAACATGCAGCATGTGTTGCCTTCATTCTAAGGCTTATACAAGACTTTTCATTTTTTTCGGCTCCAGACATATTTGTTTTTTGTGTTTTTGGTCCAATACGGCTCTAAAACACTTTGGGTTGCCGACCCCTGCGCTAGCTGAATATTCTGCTCCCGTGTGAACAATAGTTCAGCGTCTCCCGCTAGTCTTTGTCCCTGATCTCTCCCCGCCCTCCCTGCCACCAGAAACCAAATTATAAAATCATCGAGAGCATGATGAGATTGCTGCTCGGTTATTAATCTTCAATAAATACATCTTGACCCAGGGATTAAGTGTATGCCCTCTCCACCCCCTTGTCCTCTCCGCCCGCCGTCACCCTCCCACCCCGACACACACCGCTCACCCTCCCACCCCGACACACACCGCTCACCCTCCCACCCCGACACACACCGCGCACCCTCCCACCCCGACACACACCGCGCACCCACGCTCTCCAGAGATACGCTGACATGAATTATGAAAGAAGGGGGGGAAAGAAAACAACAGCCAGGAGCTGGAGGAGAGGGATAGGGAGAGATGGAGAGGGAGAGATGGAGAGGGAGAGATGGAGAGGGAGAGACGGAGAGGGAGAGAGGGTGGAACAAATGTTCCAACCTGGATTGAGTTCTGGCGACTGCTGGCGATGACCTTGGAGGAGCCATTAGCCCCGAGAGGGATTTATACTGTCTGCTGGAAAGACAAATCAATCACTCTATCTATCTATCTATCTATCTATCTATCTATCTATCTATCTATCTATCTATCTATCTATCTATCTATCTATCTATCTATCTATCTATCTATCTATCTATCTATCTATCTATCTATCTATCTATCTATCTATCTATCTATCTATCTATATACTATCAAATACTAGGGCTGGGCGATATATTGAGATTTTAATATATATCGATATATTTTGTAACGCAATATGGTACGAGACAATATCGTTTATATCGATTTAAAAATAAAAAAATAAAAAATAAATATATATTTCTTTATGATTTTGATATAGTTTATTTTGTGACAAATTGACTTGAATGTTTTATTTGAGATTTGCACAAATGTTTTGTTATTTGCACAACTGTCAACCTCAGTGGAAAAGTCTGCCTGTTACTGTCTACATTGTATTAATTGCAGTGTATTTTAATTTAATTGTTATGCAGGAAAGAGATATTTGTTTTATTTTATTCAAGAAGCATTTTTATTCTATATATGCAGGCAGTTTATTTTTATTTCATTTGTTTTATACATTTTGATATTGTGCAGACCTCTGTTAATAAAGGAACCTGTGTGACATTTGGCACGAGGTATTGTATTAAAACTGACTGTTTTTTTAAGGGTTTGCCTCAGAAAAAATGAAGCTAACAGAGATGCTAACAGAGAAGCTAACAGAGATGCTATGCTATAATGCTTTGGGGGAAACCCCAATTATGGCACAGAAAAAATATCGATATATATCGAGTATCGCCATTCAGCTAGAAAATATCCAGATATGACTTTTGGTCCATATCGCCCAGCCCTATCAAATACTTTTCCTTTGATTGCCCACCGATCTTTTCTTTTAAGCAAAGTTGTTGGAACAAACCAGTTACAGTTTCAGACAAAAATATTAACATGTGACTTCAGACATCCAAATATGTGCCGTCGGTCACAGACAAGGTAGTTTTGTTGTTCTTTAAAGGGATAGATAGATAGATAGATAGATATTCACTCCCTTAAAAAAAACAATAGATTGTCTCTAAATGATAATTGCTAATCTTTATTTCTGCAGCTCATAAAGATAAAATACTCCACAAGGAATGAAAGGAGGAAAAACACTTTCTTTCGATCAGTTAATGTTAATTAATACCCGATTTGATCATAGATGTTGATCACTTATGACAGGGGTCGGCAAGCCAAAATGTTTTAGAGCCGTATTGGACCAAAAACACAAAAAACAAATATGTCCGGAGCCGCAAAAAATGAAAAGTCTTGTATAAGCCTTAGAATGAAGGCAACACATGCTGCATGTTTCTATATTAGTTAGAACTGGGGGAAGATTTTTTTTTTTCATTATGCACTTCGAGAAAAAAGTCGAAATGGTGGGAAAAAATTCTAAATGTCGACAAAAAAGTCAAAATTTCGAGAAAAAAGTTGAAATGTCAACATTAATGTTGAAGTACAATCTTGAGAAAAAAGTCGAAATGTTGAGAAAAAAGTAAAAATGTCAAGAAAAAAGTCGAAATGTCGAGAAAAAAGTAAAAATGTTGTGAAAAAAGTCGAAATGTTGAGAAAAAAGTCGAAATGTCGAGAAAAAAGTAAAAATGTCAAGAAAAAAGTCGAAATGTCGAGAAAAAAGTAAAAATGTTGTGAAAAAAGTCGAAATGTTGAGAAAAAAGTCGAAATGTCGAGAAAAGCCAAAATTTTGAGAAAAAAGTTGAAATGTCGAGATTAAAAAGGAAAGGAAAAAGGAAGAAAAAAAAGAGAAGAAAAAAGAAGAAAAAAGAAAAACAAAGGGAAAAAAAAGTCAAACATTTTTGAAAAAGCTCCAGGAGCCACTAGGGCGGCGCTAAAGAGCCGCATGGGGCTCTGGAGCCGCGGGTTGCTGACCCCTGACTTATGACAAATATTTGATCGTTCACACATACTGTATATGCATCGTAACTCTAGGTGAGATTTAAATATTTTAGAAGCTTAATTATGCGTGAAGGATGTCTGGAAATGTGAGTTTCAGGTTGTTTTTTGTTTGTTTGATTTTTTTTTGGAGGGGTTAAAGATGACAAAATTTCCCAGTGTTTACTTTTTGTCCACATATCTTTCCTCAAAGTTTAGCTTCCTCCCATTTCTTCTAAGGATTAAATGTCATGCTCTTTGATGTTTGGCTTTTCAGGATGAACATTCAAATTTGAGAGTCTTTCTGTCCATTCGCAGTGCTTTTTAGCACCAAACTAGTTCAAACTGGCCCAAAATATGTTTGAAAAACTGTTGACAGGTTTTAAAAACAAACACACACACACGCAGAAAAAAATAGGAAATTACACAACATATATAACTTATTTTTCTGACTTCATCATATAATGCATCTGAGTCCTGAGTTGCGGCATCTAATAGCAAATTAAATAACTGTTTTTATCTAAAATTTATTAAGTTTTTAAGTTTTTAAATTAAGTTATTTTGACTTGGAGGTGAGTAAATTTCATGACAAATGTCACATGTCTTGGAAAAATGTAATAAATCCTAAAGTAATTTTTTTAATTAATTTGTCAAACTGCACGTTTTCTGACAGGGTATAGTTTAGGGCTGGGCGATATGGACCAAAAGTCATATCTCGATATTTTCTAGCTAAATGGCGATACTCGATATATATCGATATTTTTTCTGTGCCATAATTGGGCACAAAGCATTATAGCATAGCATCTCTGTTAGCATCTCTGTTAGCATCTCTGTTAGCTTCATTTTTTCTGAGGCAAAGCCTTAAAAAAACAGTCAGTTTTAATACAAAGCCTCGTGCCAAATGTCACACAGGTTCCTTTATTAACAGAGGTCTGCACAATATCAAAATGTATAAAACAAATGAAATAAAAATAAACTGCCTGCATATATAGAATAAAAATGCTTCTTGAATAAAATAAAACAAATATCCCTTTCCTGCATAACAATTAAATTAAAATACACTGTGTAATTAATACAATGTAGACAGTAACAGGCAGACTTTTCCACTGAGGTTGACAGTTGTGCAAATAACAAAACATTTATGCAAATCTCAAATAAAACATTCAAGTCAATTTGTCACAAAATAAGCTATATCAAAAAAAAATAATTTAAAAAATAATTTATAATCGATATAAACGATATTGTCTCGTACCATATCGCGTTTTAAAATATATCGATATATATTAAAATCTCGATATATCGCCCAGCCCTAGTATAGTTATGCTCTTATTTGAATCCAGAGACCGTGTGATAATTGTCTTTGTCTTTTATGAATGACTATGTTCACCATGTTGTATATTTACTATCTGACATCATCGTAGCTCAAAGGTTAATTCTGGATTATTCTAACACCACCAGAAATCTGAAAAGGCCATCTGCAGAACAATCAAGTCTTTAATTGAGATTTTCAGAAGTGAAGAAAGAAATGGATGAAAATCAGCTTCATGATCTTTACCCAGGGTGCAATCTTCACTGTCATCCATAAAAATGCATGTATATGTGAAAAAATAAGTAAATAAAAAATCTTACCCGTCTGTCAGAAAGAGAAACAGAAAGTTATTTTCTGCTTTTGGTTTTTATGCACATGAAAGATAACAGACTGCATGTTTGTAATAAAATATAATATCCTATCATTTTTTTCAGTTTCTCCTTTGATGGAGCAATATTCAAATGAAAACACACTGACAAGCCTCCATTTAGGACTTGTCCCTGCTCCCCTCCCTCCATTTTATGCATGCAACAAAAGCCTTTAAGCTGTGTATGCGCCAGCTACCATCTCCTTTCTTCGCCACTTCAAATGTCGGCTTTAAAAGCAACAATTATACTAAGTGATTTATTGCCTTCTCCAGTCAGACATCAGAGCAGATTCAGAAACCAGGACCCTTTTGATGGTCACAGCGGACACGCTTCGGCTGATCTGCTGCAGCATTATCGACTCTCTTAGGCCACGTTTACACATATAGCGTTTTTACAAAATGGATATTTCCCCCTTTACGTTTTGAGAAATACCATCATTTCCACAAACCCGCATAAATACACTGTTAAGGTGCTATGAGCAGCCAAACCTACAGGGGGCAGTGTAACGAGAATATAAAGTCATGCTATCCAATCGGAATCCTGGAAAAAAACATCAACAAATGACACCAGTAACTTCCAGTTACTTCCAAGATGAACGAGAGTCTTTATTTTGGAGTGACAGAGAAGTGGAGTTACTTCTCAACATTTTGACTTTTTTCTCGACATTTTGACTTTTTTCTCAACATTTCGTCTTTTTTCTCAACATTTCTCAAAAACTGATATTTCCCCCTCTATGTTTTTAAAAATACCATCATTTACACAAACCTGCATAAATATCTGTTACGGTGCTATGAGCAGCCAAACCTACAGGGGGCAGTGTAACGAGAAGATAAAGTCATGCTAGCCAATCAGAATCCTGGAAAAAAAACATCAACAAATGACAGCAGTAACTTCCAGTTACTTCCAAGATGAAGAGTGAAGAGTCTTTCGTTTGGAGTGACAGAAGTGGAGTTACTTCTCAACATTTCTTCTTGACATTTCGACTTTTTTCTCGACATTTCGTCTTTTTTATCGACTTTTTTCTCGACATTTCGACTTTTTTCTCAAGATTTCAACTTTTACTGAAAAATTCAACTTTTTTCTCGACTTTTCGACTTTTTTCTCTACTTTTTTCTCAACATTTCGACTTTTTTCTCAAAATTTTGACTTTTTTCTCAAAATTTTGACTTTTTCCTCAAAATTTCTCAAAATTTCTCAAAAACGGATATTTCCCCCTCTACGTTTTGAAAAAAAACATAATTTACACGAACCTGCATAAATATGCTGTTAAAGTGCTATGAGCCAAACCTACCGGGGGGCAGTGTAACGAGAAGATAAAGTCATGCTAGCCAATCGGAATCCTGGAAAAAAAACATCAACAAATGACACAAGTAACTACAGTAGCCAAACAAATTGTAAACACAGGTCGCACACATGGCGCTGGTGACGTTTCTGTCGCATAATGTGACATTCTGAAGCCTAAATGTCCGTTTCTCTCCGTTTACAAGCAAACGTGAAGATGGAGTTTTTGCAAATCTCCACTTTGTTGCTGAGGTTTCAGAAATGATCAGTTTTGGTGACTTTGGGCTTAGTTTTTGTGTAAACGAAGGGCCAAAACTATGGTGGCCGAGACCCGCCATTGCGGAAAATTAAAGAAACTAGCAAATAAAAAGAAACGCCGCTGCAAATGAAATAAACGCTTTGCAAATAAAATAAACGCTTAAAATAAAAACAAACGCCGCCGCAAATAAAAGAAACGCTGCAAATATAAAGAAACGCCGCTGCAAATTTTAAAAAAAAACGACGCAAATAAAAAAGCCACAACGGAAGTGAATTACCGGGGACTATTTTTGCTGATGCACCAGTGTTTTTTACGTGAGAAGAGAAGAAGATGACGAAGACGTAAGTGAAAAGGAAGAAATAAGAAGAACCACGAACGAGAAAATAAGTGAAAAGGTTAGTGTTCAACGTCGCTACGTGTAATTTTTAATGTGCAACACCGGTGCATCGGCAAAAATAGTCCCCGGTAATTCACTTCCATTGTGTCTTTTTTATTTTATTTGCAGCGTTTCTTTTATTTGCAGCAGCGTTTATTTTTGTTTGCAGCGTTTATTTTATTTGCTAAGCGTTTATTTTATTTGCAGCGGCGTTTGTTTTTGTTTGCAGCGTTACTTTTATTTTCAGCAATGGCGGGTCTCGGCCACCGTACCAAACGCATGAAAACACCACTGTTTTTGCTACGTGTAAACGGGACCTTAATCGGTGGTGTTCTTTAGGTCTCCCGAGTTCTGGATGCAGGAATTCTCCATCTCCCGTCCTTTTCTTACTACGCTATTTGCCACGTCACAGCAGCCTGACAGCTGAGCAATGGCCTTCCCCGGGCATTGTGATAATTGAAAATTGTGATAGCTGGCTGCCGGTGAAGAGACCATCTGTGAGTCTGAGTGCTTTGGTGAGTGTTGCTTTGTGGGCGGGGAGGTCGAGGGTTACATGAGAGCCAGACAGCCTCCCCCGGGGAGCTGTTAACACCTCGTAGATGCCGAAAGGCCCAGAGTTGGCCCTTTGCAGAGCCAAGGCTCCTGATGAGAAAGAGGATGATTATCCCACTGTGAGGCAAATATGAGCATGTGTTTCCGTGGAGCCAGTAATGAGGGTGTTAAATGCCAGAGAAATATGCTGAAAAATATATAATTTACAAACAGGTTTTTTTTTACAACTGCTGTGATCATTTAAGGCAATTACAGATCAAAAATGCATAACTCATATGAAACATTTAGTGGTGATATGATTACTCAGCTGCACAGCTGAACCACTGATAATTAATTACTGTAAATCCGCATAAATGAATAAAGGTTAAAAATCAAGACGCTTCCATTTCTTTTCTCTTTCTGTAGAGTGCATGCTTTATGAAATGATGTTAAAATAAGCAAACAATTTCTTCAAAAACAGAAAAAAGGCACATTTTTGCTTTTTTTATTCAATTTCTAAAAATGCAGATTTGCATCAAAAATAACTAAAATTAAAGCTGCAAGCAGCGTTGATCAGGTCTCGCACTCATGACCACCGCCCTCCCTCCAGGTCCCCCCAAAAAGAGAATATTCAAAATACGATAAATGTAAAAAAAAAACTTAAATAACTGGCTGCAAAAGGGGCTTAACGTTGTTTGGTAGAACATTGTTAAACAAAATTTAATCATTATCCAGGATAATCTATCCAGCATACTCTCTTGCAATCCCACCAAGGATTATAAAATAAATTAATAGAATACATTTTAATTTCATATGGAAAAATAAACATCACTATTAGGGATGCACCGATCCGATATTTGGTATCTGTATCGGCATCGATATTGAAAAAAACTCTAGATATCGGTAACAATGGGCCGATCCATAGGAACAGATCTATTCAATTCTAATTCTATGTGTGCTCTGTGAGTGCCGTCATCCGCTAGTCACGTAATGTCAGCACGCCGTGCGGAAGTCCACACTTTTCAAAATGGAGCGAGCTAAAGGATCTGGATGGAATCTTTTCACATTACCTCAGCCAGCACATGCGACTGCAACTTGCAATATTTGCAAAGTCAGTGTTTCAAGAGGAGGTAGTAAAACGTTTTTACTTTTAAAGTTTAACAGCACACTGGATGGATGAAAGCTTCGTGCCACAGAGTGCAATTCTAAACACAACCTTTATCTTATTTCTAAAGATAAAGGAAGCTCTAAAAACCATAACAAACCATGGTTTACTATAGAACTTAGGAATTCCGCTTTAAAGAAAAACAAGCTATTTAAAAAGTATTTACAAACACCTAGTCCTTTAAATTGTGCTACATACAAAAATTATAGGAATAAATACAACCACCTTATTAGAAATAAATAAATAAATGATCTATGGAAAATATTGAAAGAATTACTCAACAAGAAAAAAAATCATTACTCCATCCCAGTCTACATTTCAGGATGGTGCATTAACGATAACAGAGCATACACAAATGGCTAATAAATGCAATGATTTCTTTATAAATGTGGGTCCACGTCTTGCAAAACATATTGAAAATGTTCATGGTTCTCCTTCTAACTCTATAAATGAAGGTTATCCCTCTTTAAATAATTTTGAACCAATAAAGCAATGGTCAATTCTCGCCAAATACAGTAAATTCCAATTGTCCCTGAATGCACCAGGAGAAATAATCGGCAATTTCAGAATTCCGACGGTCCCTAAATGCACCTCCACACAGCGAAACAATAACAGCAACCCTCAGCGCGCGTGTGATTTGCGGCTGAATTTGGGACGTCCCTTCTATTTCTCAAAAGTTCAGTCCTTGTTGGTTCTCGGAAGGTGTTGTGCCAAAAAGTGATTGCCTGCCAGAATCTGATTTCTTCTGATTTCTGGCCGCGGGAGCGCGCACAGCAGCCCGTTGAACGATAGCGCTAAAACGCCAGAATTTCAGATTATGAAGCTCAAGAATGAGATCAAATCATATTTAGGTAGAAACAACTTTTCATTAATTGTATTTGGCCTTCAATCAATTTTTGGCAAGTAAAAAGACCCATTTTCAGGGGAGAAATCAGATTCTTGCAGGCAATCACTTTTTAGCACGACACCGGCTCTCGGCGCGGCGCGTGGCCGCGGCGCTGCGCGCTCCCGACCGGATCGCGGATGAAAGCCCAATAATTATAAATATAATAAAATAATTGCAAAGCTGCTGTGAAATATGGTGTAATAGATGTATACTGTAATTATTTTCTGTATAAAAATTGAATTTAAAAAAAGGGGTTTGTCTCAAAATCAGTGTTGTTTTATTTTACCCGGCCCCTCGGCCCTTACAGACATGCGCCGACCGGTGCAGCAGTCAAGCTCGTTAAATACAGTCCAAAAACAGCGAAAAACATCGGTGAGAATAACTCACTTATCCTCCTGAGACCCTGCGTTCTCATATGAGGACATTACATTTCTGCTTTTCTGCGCTATGATACTTCATTTGTACGAACATTGACCCATTGTCCTCATCCGGGACCCCCGCCTGCACCCTCTAGTGGTCTCATAATGAAATTACACTAATTTGGGAAAAAACAAGATAGCTGGGATCACAATGAAAGTCTTCTATGGCAGCTCCCGACAGAAATATGGACAAGATAAAAATCCTAACCTAATTTTATGATTGAAACTAGTATATTTATGCACAATAACGTCTGCATCTTCACATGGCATGCTTTTTTGATATATTTGAGTAATATTAGCAAGCTACAACGTCTGTAAACATGAAGTACTCGTTTGAGGACATTCAGGTCTATCTTCACTGCAAACACGTACATTCTTTCCAAAAACATTTGTCTTTATTTCTTGCCCAAATGTCCAATTTCTAGTCAAAATACGTCTCATTACACATAAGATACTTGTTTTTAGATTTCCATTTGTTTAAAGCACATTTTCACTAGAAATAAGTAGAATAATCTGCCAGTGGAGCAAGTTTTTATTTCCTTGTAATAGGAAAGAAAACAATTGAAAATGATATATAAAAATAAATGATATAGAGATATAACCTAATACCCGTGTTTTTACTCTGTAGCACTTTATTTCATTCAAAATGCTGAGTATATTGCAAATAAAATGTATCATATTTTTATTATTAGAACCTGACCAGGATGTGCAAGGATGCAGGGCAGGACCAAGAAAGGGAAATAGAGAGAAAATAAACCCATTGTCCTCATGTGAGGACATTGGATTTGACATAGTTCAACAGCAGATAGAAAGCAAAAATTTAATTTCAACAAAAATTAGGTCCTACTGATCCCAAATAGTAAGGAGACATAAAAAAATCCACATCAAACAAAAGCCCGGGTCTCAGGAGGGTTAAAAAGGTATTTACAAAGACCTAGTCCTTTAAATTATGCTACATACAAAAATTATAGGAATAAATACAACCACCTTATAAGAAATAAATAAATAAATGATCTATGGAAAATATTGAAAGAATTACTCAACAAGAAAAAAATCATTACTCCATCCTAGTCTACATTTCAGGATGGCGCATTAACGATAACAGAGCCTACACAAATTGCTAATAAATGCAATGATTTCTTTATAAATGTGGGTCCCCGTCTTGGAAAACATATTGAAAATGTTCATGGTTCTCCTTCTAACTCTATAAATGAAGGTTATCCCTCTTTAAATAATTTTGAACCAATAAAGCAATGGTCAATTCTCGCCAAATCCAGTAAATTCCAATTGTCCCTGAATGCACCAGGAGAAATAATCAGCAATTTCAGAATTCCGACGGTCCCTAAATGCACCTCCACACAGCGAAACAATAACAACAACCCTCAGCACACGTGTGATTTGCGGAAGGTGTTGTGCCAAAAAGTGATTGCCTGCCATAATCTGATTTCTTCTGATTTCTGGCCGCGTGCACAGCAGCCCGTTGAACGATAGCGCTAAAACGTCAGATTTTCAGATTATGAAGCTCAAGAATGAGATCAAGTCATATTTAGGTAGAAACAACTTTTCATTACTTGTATTTGGCCTTCAATCAATTTTTGGCAGGTAAAAAGACCCATTTTCAGGGGAGAAATCAGATTCTTGCAGGCAATCACTTTTTGGCACGACACCGGCTCTCGGCGCGGCGCGTGGCCGGGGCGCTGCGCGCTCCCGACCGGATCGCGGATGAAAGCCCAATAATAATAAATATAATAAAATAATTGCAAAGCTGCTGTGAAATATGGTGTAATAGATGTATACTGTAATTATTTTCTGTATAAAAATTGAATTTAAAAAAAGGGGTTTGTCTCAAAATCAGGGTTGTTTTATTTTACCCGGCCCCTCTGCCCTTACAGACATGCGCTTACCGGTGCAGCAGTCAAGCTCGTTAAATACAGTCCAAAAACAGAGAAAAACATCGGTGAGAATAACTCACTTATAGACAGTACTTACACAGCGGCCATGGCGCCAAGAGACTTTTGTTTAAGTTGCGTCATGATACAGGTGTGTAACGATTTTCGTGCATGTACGTCAAACCGTATTGTGGGGCTTGAGGCACAAAGTTTTCCGGGGGGCGCAGTTGAGCCATTAGGCCACGCCCATTAATGCAAACCATTAAATATAAAAATTTTCGCCAGGCCTGGCTTGTGTGCAAAATTTGGTGACTTTTGGGGCACGTTTAGGGGGGCAAAAACGCCCTCATTTCGTCGGAAGGAAAATAAAAATAACATCTCCTACAGATACAATAGGGGCTTCGCAATGTAAGTTAGGGGTGGGCAAAAATATCGATACGGCAATATATCGCAATACATAGTCTCCTGATACGATATCGATATTCAATGTATGTATCGCGATATATTGCCGTATCAATATTTTTGCCCACCCCTAGCTGTAATGTATTTTTGTGATTTCAATTTCAGTGTGGGTGAGACACTGCATTTTATTTTGAGTATTTTGTATCTAAGAATAATGCAAACTGCACTTTTCATTGTGTTTCAGTGTGTTTTTTCATGCAAATATGTTGCATAATTAAAATGGAAAGTTTGAATTACATTGTTTTGACTCAGTCTGTCCAATGCATTATCACTATCATCTGATGTACATATATACAACTTGGATTTTAATATGTGTAATGCATTTTTAAATTTTTCGGTGAACTATGTAGAATATCGCGATATATCGGGATGTATCGCATAATCGGGATATCGCAATTTGTATCGTATCGTGGCTCAAGTATCTTGATGCGTATCGTATCGTGAGGTCCTTCCCAATACCCACCCCTACTGTAAGTGCTGGGGCCCTAATAATAACAAACACTACAGATACAATAGGGCCCTCGCACCCTCAGTGCTCTGGCCCTAAATAGAAGTAACGTTCAGTGAACATCTCTAAAGCTGCTGATACAAACGTGGGATAAGAAACCTGTTGTGTCCCTGGTTAATGCCGGCATGAAGTGCTTCAACGATTTCATTAAAATGACAAACATGCAACCTACCGGTCCGGCGGTGAGAGGAAGAGCCGAGTGATGCATTAGCCCACACATCTGAATGTCCCTGAATGCATTTCAGTCAAGCATTGCAGACAGATTACTAGATATTGCATTCCTGTCTAAGAATTAAATGAAGAAATAATTATGCAGCGAGCGGCGGGAAGGTGGAGCCGTGATGGATTTGATTAAAGTTGTCAGTCAAAACACACGCTAATGAGTGTGCTGATTAGTTAGATTGCTATAATGTTGCTACAGCTGCCATTAATCTGCAGCATAAACCAAAGCCTCAGTTTGTTTGCCTTTGTGTGTGTGTGTGTGTGTGTGTGTGTGTGTGTGTGTGTGTGTGTGTGTGTGTGTGTGTGTGTGTGTGTGTGTGTGTGTGTGTGTGTGTGTGTGTCTTTCATGCGGTCACTTCGTTCTGTATTTTCTTTTCTTATGTAATCCAGTGATAAACTTCTCAAAATAAGTTTGATCATTTACTAATCTCTTACGTCACCTTCTGCATTTCCATTTCTGCCACCGCAAGCCTCACCCACCATAGGATGTTATTCAATTAACACATTGTCCTAATTGATTGATCTCCGTAGCGCAGATAATCCACGGCGCTCCTCCCTCTCCTCCTCTCTTTCCCCTCATGCCCTCGTCTTTCCCCTCCTTTGTTGGGGCCCAAAATGGAAAAGAGCACGCCGCTTCTTCCATGCATACATTTGCACATGCAGACGCACACAAACATACACACACGTGCTCTCTCTCTCTCTCTCACACACACACACACACACACACACACGCCCAGCAGCCTCCCCTCAGTTGCTGCTCCATTAGGTCTGAATTGTAGCTGTGATATGTGGGACCCGAGGGAGGTGTTATTGTCAGAGCTGATTTACTCACCGCCATCTGACATAACGCTGGAGGGCGTGTGTGTGTGTGTGTGTGTGTGTGTGTGTGTGTGTGTGTGTGTGTGTGTGTGTGTGTGTGTGTGTGTGTGTGTGTGTGTGTGTGTGTGTGTGTGTGTGTGTGTGTGTGTGTGTGTGTGTGTGTGTGTGAGAGAGCTTTACATACGAGGGACAACAGGCGTCCTGCCAGCCTTAGAGTCCTTTACAGAGAGACGGTTAAAAGCAACAGTTTAACAGTAGCTGCCACACACACAACATCCTAGCAGTCGGTGGGATTTCATTCTCTGCACCATGTAATTTGTAAATTACAAGTATTTTTAATATATATTTACAAATCCATTTACAAGAATATATTTCTATTTTAATTTAAAAACAGTAGAATCACCAGAAAGGATTAGAGTTAAAATAAGCATGTAAAAGTTTTTCTTTTCAAACGTATGTAAAATTAGCTTATCTTCCAGCAGAGGTGTCAAGTAACGAAGTACAAATACTTCGTTACCTTACTTAAGTAGAAATTTTGGTTATCTATACTTCACTGGAGTAATTATTTTTCAGACGACTTTTTACTTTTACTCCTTACATTTTCACACAATTATCTGTACTTTTTACTCCTTACATTTTAAAAACAGCCTCGTTACTCTATTTCATTTTAGTCCAGTCAATCTGTGGTTCGACCCAGGGAAAATTGCAATAGTAATCATTCAAGGTTTTATGTGATCCTTAGTGATATCCGAATATTATATTAAAAGTATACCATTATATACTTAGTGGATCAAGGTCAATTCAGGGGTTGAAATTTGGGCCCTTCATGCCATAGCGTCATACAAAAAAAATTATGCATCTCTACTTATGAATATGCTATTTTCAAATAATTTATGTCTACAGATCGGTTTTCTATGGTGGTTTTTCACATACAACCATCAAAAATTACCTGTTCTGAATGTATAAGTGCACTTTGGGGGTACCCTTAAGCTAAAATTACCTTTTTTGAATCCAAATAAAGTCAATCAAATTAGGTCATAAACGATTTATTATCATTGAATCTTTTGCACCATCCAAATTTGTCTCAGTAATATATTTCTCCATAAAAACTATGATACATATCAGCACAGACTGAAACCAAATGAGACCAAGCTTGACTGTAGGCCTACATGTAATATTTACTCCATGTCCTCATCCAAATGTTGTGCTGACATATTCGCACACACACCTCTGCACTCTGAACAGGCTAGGGAGCAATCAAGTCCTTGACGACGGCATTTGCAATGCATAGTGCCACAACCTGACTTGCAATTACAGCGCACAAGCTCCAACAACGATTGAGGAGCAGGATTCTGGTCTGAATGGACAGGAATGAGGAATGAATCTTGGATCTTCCAGCCCCATTCCTCCGGTGGTAGTGAGTTTCCCATCCATTCCTGGACTTGATGGTACACTCTGAAGCTGTGAAACCTGGCAGAGGAAGATGTTGGTGGCAAGTTGCGAGGGTGGACAGCTGTTTTGCTGTCAGTCACGTTAGCGTAGAAACGTTTCAGCCTGAGGTCATTAAGAGAATCTGTCTCTCCACCTTTGTATATTAGCATCATTGCCCTTTCCCCTGCATCAGCAATTTCATCTTTGGTAGCAAATTGTTTTTGAAAAATGCTGGCCTGTACTCTGAATGAGTCGTTTTCTTGACTCAGACGCAAAGATACCTCTTTCCCAACTCCAAACACTCTGGATGTTGTATCACAGCCAAGCATGGCATGTGCAAATAAGATGTTGTTGCTAACATCCTCACCCAACACATCTCTTGCATGCCCAATGTTCAAAATCCTGCATCTTGGCGAAGGCAACTTCCTGGGTTCAGACATGAAGTACAGCTCTCCTTGCTGATAGAAGTGTAGCAGAAGAATGAGGAGGTCAGTGTCATCTCCCACAAGGACAGTTCTTTGTTTCAATGCTGCTGTCACTGCTGTTTGAACTATAAGCACATCTGCATCTCCATGAGCATTGTGAACATCAAACCCTGCAAGTTTTAGTCCTTCCCCCAACAGGTTTATGAAACATTGTTTGTTGTCATTGTTTGACAGAAATTCCTCCTTTTTCAAACTCAGTGACATGGTTGATGTGAATGAAACCTTCCGGCCAGTCTTTGGATTCCTCCTTCTGTGAGCACCATCTTTCGTAGATGGCTGGCTGCTGTACCCATCAAACACGATCACCACTGATTGTCCATAATGTTTTTGAATGTAAACGATGTAAGTTTCTACTATTGCCCCGTATGTCTTTCCTATCTCCCAGGGTATTCGGTGGAGGAGGGCCCCTCCATCTAAGACATACAGGATGTCTCTTTCTGGTACATCATCATGCAGCACTGTTTTTGTCTCAAAGAGGGCAGGTGGATACCCGCAGAGCTCATACTTGAAGGCTTCAGCTAAATTGTCTGCCTGTGTCCCAGCAATCACTAGTCTCTGAAACGAAAGCTGTGGATCAATATGGACAACTTCTTCATTGTTCAGTTTGACTGTGGATTTGGAGTCCATGGTGACTGCATGTGCTTTCCTCTTGAATGTATATTCTGTCACCTTTTTACCTACCATGTCTTTTAAGACCCCTTTTCCGACTTCTTTTGAATGGTCCACATTCACTGCATCATGGGCTGTCACACCAGTGATTAAATGTTGAAGGTGTTCATACCCAGCAAATGGACTTTTTGACTCTAACAACTTTAGAATTTCGATTGTGTCTGCAGTGTCTCTTGCCTGACTTGATGCAGTGAGGTCCTTGTGCTGTTCACTAGTTTTATAATTTACCCCTGTCCGTTCTTGCATAGCATTGTTGATTTTAGATGTTGCAGGGTTGGTAAGAACCCACACCAATCGTTGTGTTTCGGACATACCCCTTCCACGTGTCAGTCCTCCACTCACTTTCATACTTCGCATGAGGGCTTGTTCTATTACAAGGTCCGGGGAGAGTCCAGCCCAGTATTCATCTGACCTACGAACAACTTGCAGGCCATCTTCTTGAAATCTTTTTTGAACTTGGGGATGAGTGTATTCTAGTTGGCGCATTTTTTTGAGGTATATGCTAAGGGATTTGACATACAAGTTATGTCTGGAGGCAGCCATGAATGGCATCATGTCTGTAGGGGTTTCAAGATGCTGATCCCAATTTCCAGTTCTCTCTGATCTGATGAATGCACGGACAATATTGATCATTTCCATGTACTGTAGCCAGAGTGCTGCTGTTCGGTCATCTACCATTGTTGCCTTCTCTGCCTCCAAACGCCGGGCTATGTTTTTAAGTAGTTCACTTGCATTTGTCATAGTTGTGGTGGCAGCCATAACACTGTCATAGAGATCTGAGGCTTCTGCTAGTTCCCCTTCTAAATCTTTAGAATGGCCTGTGGATCCTACATCAGACTGATCAGAAACTGGTTCATCTGGAGTTGTCACATTTTGTGTTTTTTCACTTTCATCAGCAATAGTACCATCTTCAGTCAACTCTGACACATCCTTCAAGCCAACAGCGTAGCTTGCCAGGGCGGGCAGGTTTACTTGAAAGGTTTTGACTGCCAGAAGGGTGATCAGTGCCCCATCAACCAGGAAATGACCTCTTATGGCCCTGGCAATTGATTTTCCTTCAAGCATTTTGGGCACTGTATTTGGTGCATACACTAATTCAAGGATTTCTTCCAATCCAGAGCCTGACATCAAATGACCAATTGTGCCAAGGAAACTCATGAGCACATGGAATCCACCAAGTCGGAGAACAATAGATTTCAGTGGACTGCCAGGTGCTTCACTTTCAATAATTGTCATCGCTTTCCACCACAGTGGTTGATCAAAAGTTAGAATTGGAGTGACCTGGTAACGAGTTGCGTCGAGTTGCTAGCTAACTGCTAGCTGACCGCTAGCTAACATAAAGAGTAACCTAAGCTGGAAAAATGAAAACTGGTGATGATTATAAATATGTTTTATAGTACTGAGTGGTAGAAGTAAAGAAATGTCTGACTTACAGGAGGTCAGCCCCAAAGGACAGTCTCTGCCAGATTCACACACACGCACCCTGCCCGCGCGTCATGTGCCACTGATGGGGGTCAGTGGGGGGTCATGTCATGGTAGACACTAAACATATCTCTCAGGAACAATCTTAGATGCAGATACACCTATTTTAGATGCAGATACAACCATTGGAGCAGTCTAGCACAAACTTTGAGTGTAAATTTTGTAAAAAAAAAAATTAGGTGTTGGGCTAGTAATACCCAAAAGGGTATATGAGGTATATGATATTAGAACAGGGTCTGAAAATTATTATATTGGTATTAGTATTATTGGAGAGATAGACCCCAAAAACTTAGGAAAATACACTACACATGTCAAATAGGTGTACAAAAACCCTTCTATATTAACAGAATTTTACCCAAACCAGGTCACTTTAACAAGTTGAAACGTTGCTTTTGACATTGAAAAAAAAGTATGTTCCACTAAATCTGTGAAGGTATACTTTTAATATATGATGCAGGAGGGTATTTGGACCAATAAAAACTATGAAACATTACTATTGCAATTTCTCCTGGGTTGGGCCCTTTTTCGAGTTAGATTGACTGGACTATTTCTGCCTTTAATAAAAACTACCAGTCAAATTGCTCCATCCGGATAGAGTGAATTTGGTTGTGGTTGTTTCAGATGTTCTTGTCCAGTTTTGTTCTTACATCCGTTCCCTCAGATTCCTGCAACTAAACTTGGATGTACATTCCAATAAAGGTTAGGATAAATGATAACATGCCTCTGAAGTTTGACTTTTTGCACCATTACAATACTTATAGGCAACTAGTCATCATATCTCCTGCTCTCTGAAACACACGTTAATGCTCAATAGTACACATATATGGTTCTTTAATATATTTGCATTATACTAAGATACATTCATTTACAATGGCTTTTGTACTTAATGGCTTTTTTTTCCCCTTACATTACTTTTACTTTTATACTTTTAGTTAGTTAGTTAGTTAGTGGTTTATTCCGAACATGCAAATGATATATATAGTAAATATGAACAAGTAAAACAGAAATAATAATACAAAATGGCCGATCAAGACAATTTTACAAAACAAAACAAAATAAAACAAAAAAACAGCACAGTAATTTCACTTGCATGTCCGAAAAGTAGTATAGTAGTAGTATAAGTAGTTTTGAAACCAGTACTTTTATACTTTTATTTAAGTAAAAAACTTGAGTTGATACTTCAACTTCTACAGGAGTATTTTTAAACTCTAGTATCTATACTTCTACCTGAGTAATGAATGTGAATAATGAAGACACCTCTGGTAATTTGTAAATTACAAGTATTTTTAATATATATTTACGAGTCCATTTACAAGAATATATTTATATTTTAATTTAAAAACAGTAGAATCACCAGAAAGGATTAGAGTTAAAATAAGCATGTAAAAGTTTTTATTTTCAAACGTAGGTAAAATTAGCTTATCTTCCAGTCAAAACCTGGATAGACAGATTAAATATAGAATTAAATATTAACCTCAAACCACATATTTTGAGTTTAAGTTTTGGTGAAACACACAATTGTTTTATACAGTAAAAGAAACACACTGAAGTTATCTGATGAATCTGATGAGTTTTTCTTGCCACTGTTTGGCTTAAGGTTTTTCTCCCACTAGGGGAGTTTTTACCTGCCATTGTTTATGTAATAATTGCTCGGGGGTTCATGTTCTGGGTCTCTGGAAAGCGTCTAGAGACAACTTTTGTTGTATTAGACGCTATATGAATAAAATTGAATTGAATTGAATTAATTAAAGCCGCAAGCAGCTGAACGGTCCTCCACCCTTGTGCACGTTCAGGCTGCAGTGGAAGCTTGTATGACTTGATGTAGATTCTTCAGGCCTGGACATTTAGCGGATGACACCACCCACGACTCTTTATGTCAAACCATTCAAAAGTTATGGCGTTTTTTGGCGCCTAGGGTCGCCACGGTAACGCTTTTGACTGAGAAAAGTAATGTGAATCGTCGCAGGATCGAGACGCACATTTTGATGTATAACACACCTGGGTCGGGGTACGGTGGTGCAGCAGGTAGTGCAGCCGTCTCACAGCAAGAAGGTCCTGGGTTCGATTCCTGCCGGGGACGCTGAAGGTAGTTCCCCCATGACTTCAGCACCCACACCCTGGGTGGGGTTGGTGAAAGGATCTTTCTGTGTGGAGTTTGCATGTTCTCCCTGTGTTCCCCAGGGTAGCTAATGGGAGCTACCCTCACAAAAACATGCAGCAGTCCTGGCTCTACTGCCCCCTCTGGCCAACCGGGGAACAGATGGGGTGGGGAGGATCCGGCCGGAATAACGTGATCCTTCCACGCGCTACGTCCGGTCAGAGAATCCTCACCCTGTCTGGTGAAAAGAAGCGGCCTGCTCACTCCTCAGGTTAGGAGGAGACCTGAGCTCAGTGCAGGAACTCCCGGGGTTGGTAGAGGATGGCAATGCACAGGACTGTTAGGTAGGAGCACTGGGTGGTAAAATGGGGGGGAAAAAAACGGGATAAAAAGAAATTAAAAAAAAAAAAATAGATAACACACCTGGGTGCACGTTACGGTTCGGGCTAAGAAGCAGCCGAAGAAATGGCATAAATTGCACGAAAATTCCACGATTAATTCAAAATGGCCGACTTCCTGTTCGGTTTGGGCCATGTCGCCAAGAGACTTTTCTTTAAGCTGCGACATGATACAGATGTGTACCGATTTTCGTGCATGTACGTCAAACCGTATCGTGGGCTTGAGAAACAAAGTTTTCTAGGGGGCGCTGTTGAGCCATTAGGCCACGCCCATTAATGCAAAGCATTAAATAACACATTTTGGTGACTTTTGGGGCACCTTAAGGCGGGCAAAAAGGCCCTCATTTCGTCGGAACAAAAAAAAAAGAGAAAAAAAAAAGATTCCTACAGATACAATAGGGCCTTCGCACTGTAGTGCTCGGGCCCTAATAATAGTCATTGTCATCATCATTATTATACAATATATGAAAAAAAAATACATTATGTTATTTATTTTTTTTTTTTAAATGACACAAATGAGAAGGCAATACCAATAGAGGCAACTACAAGGTTTATTGAGATTGGAAAACAGTGAGTTTTTAAAGAGATGTAATGACTTGAGTTCTCTTATATTGATGGGTAGGTTGTTCCAATCTGATGGGACTTTGAACTTAAAAGCACGTCTGCCAATTTCTTTAAATGTCAAAGGAACGGAAAAGAAGGGTATCTCAGAGTTTCTAAGAGAATATGAGTATGTATATGGAATCAAATATTGCTTTAAAGCAGCACAACGTAACTTTCAGCTTTTCTGAGTTTGGCGGCATCTTTTGGACAAAAGCGGTAGTGTTTTACCAGAAAGAACACTACGTTTCCCATGAGCACCAGCGCGTACTGCCGGAAAACTCCTGTCCCGTCGCTGCATTTGTTTTGATGAGAGGAGACCGTTTTATAATAGATCCATGGAGGAGACGGGACACTTTTCTGTTTCACCAAGTGAACAGACAGAACGCAAAAAAAAAAGATGTTAAACTGCTGGAAAGGAACTGGAATTTACCGGGATACCTTAAACAAGGAAGCCAGGGAGCGGTATATGGAGAAAATAATGATTATTAATTATTATTAATTATAATAATAATTAATTAATTATATTAATTATATTATTAATTATAATAATAATTAATCCCTACTGAAGAGCCATGTGTTTCAATAAATTTGTATAATAGTACAACATACAGTACATGTTTTGTATCCCTCTTACTTCTCTTTTCTTTTTTTTTGACTGCTATATTATGGTGAAGAGGCTCCGAGGTGTGAGCAATATTTTTGTTTTCCTGGTGAGATTATTTTTTTCCTCTGCAGCTACAAATAAGAGTTAATATTTTTTCCTCAACAAACTAGTTTTATCTGAAGATTGGGGTTAATTGCACCGCAGAGAGCTGGCCAGCAACTGCGTTTAGCTGGCGAAGTGGGGAATAAAACCCGTGTTTTGATCCGACCCGTCTGTGTGAGTGTACCCTCCGCCGTAGGTCTACGTCGATTTAACGCAGAACCATAATTCAGGCTTTACTGTGTGGAAGCCGGTGTTTGGTCGTTACAGCCGCGATCCAAAGCGAGCCGACGACTCTTTCACTCTTTTACTTTGTTATGTCAGATACTTGGTCTCCGTGGTTCTGCCTCCGAGCAGGAAACCGTTGAAAAGTTAAACCATTAGGATCTTTTCCCCACGTCTGTTGTGTGGAGCTGCTGCAGCTACAACACAGCAACGGGTTACCAGCTTCTGCGGAGCTGTGCTCCAAGCCCCGCCCATTTTCGTCTCGACTGCGAATCGGGAAGGAGGGGGAAGTGACGTATGCCGTAAAGCAGTCAAAGTCGTAACGATTTGTAGTTTTTTAGTGTGGCAGGGTTCCTACCATGCTCCTCAAAGTTACATAGTGCCAGTGAAGGTGATACAGACCCCTCAGACCATGACAGACGTTCATTAAACCTGTTGGAAGTTGATGTACCATCACAATTGTTATGACCACCTGGCTCACGGTAGATCACAACAAGTAGGGAGACCACACAGGTAAACCATTTCATGTATTTATTAAAAATAAGGCCCTAAGGTACAAGGTAACTAAAGATAATAATGTGCAAAGTATCAAGAAACAACTAAGGGAAAAATGGTTGGCCGTTGTTGTCACCGGCAGGGAGGGAGAGAGAGACTGGCGACCCTGGAACCCTCTCCTTAAATACCCTCCCAGGCAATCAGACCCAATCCTGTGCACCTGGATTGGACCCGACCTGAAAGGCAAAAATGAGGAAAGCACCAAGGAAACAGCGCCTCCCCCACCACACAGGAGGAGGACAGCTATTCCCAATACAGAGATACATAACACAATGACTCTGGAAATATGATATTAAGGTGGAAAAGTTACATAGTGCCACTTTAAGTAAGATGGATAACTAAAGTGGATACATTTGAATATGAGTTGGAGCCAGTGGTTTTGTCTTCTTGAGCTGATTAAACCAGTTTAATGATCGATACATGGAGCAGTGGTGAGTTTGATATGGGCACCTTAAGACACATCTACAGAGACTGTTGTAAAGGACATTGAGGGGTTGAAGATGTGATTCATAACTGTTCTGGTAGACAACATCAGCAGAATCTCAAATGGGTAATAACAGTTGTGTGACAATTATTTTCCTTTTAATTCTCCTTTTAACCAGTATCGTCTTGTTTATATTGTATTTTTACTTTTATTGTATTGTTTTATTCTTTGTGAAGCACATTGTGACCTCCCATACTCTGTGAAAGGTGCTACAAATAAATGAACGTTACTTACTTACTACTCCACTGAGCACCATTTTGGATCTATTTTGTTGTTGCTCCGTCTACTTCACGTGTGCTTTGCTACTTGGACCAGTTGTATGTCGACACAGAGGCCCTATAGCAGGGGTCGGCAACCTGCGGCTCTTTAGCGCTGCCCTAGTGGCTCCTGGAGCTTTTTCAAAAATGTTTGACATTTTTTTTTCCTTTTTTTTCTCTTTTTTTCCTTTTTTTTTCTTTTTTTTTTCTTTTTTTCTCTATTTTTCTTCCTTTTTCCTTTCCGTTTTAATCTCGACATTTCGACTTTTTTTTCTCAACATTTTGACTTTTTTCTCGAAATTGAACTTCAACAATAATCTTGACATTTTGACTTTTGTCTCAAAATTTTGACTTTTTTCTCAACATTTTGACTTTTTTCTCGACATTTTGACTTTTTTCTCGAAATTGAAATTCAACAATTATCTTGACATTTTGCCTTTTTTCTCGAAATTTTGACTTTTTTCTCGAAATTGAACTTCAACAATAATCTCGACATTTCGACTTTTTTCTCAAAATTTTGACTTTTTTCTCAACATTTTGACTTTTTTCTCCACATTTCGACTTTTTTCTCAACATTTCGACTTTTTTCTCGACATTTCGACTTTTTTTCTCAACATTTCGACTTTTTTCTCGACATTTCGCCTTTCGCCATTTGCCTTCATTCTAAGGCTTATACATACAAGACTTCTAATTATTTGCGGCTCCAGACATATTTTTTTTTTCCTTTTTTTCTCTTTTTTCCTTTTTTGCTTTGTTTTGCTTTTTTTTCTCTATTTTTCTTCGTTTTTCCTTTCCTTTTTAATCTCGACATTTCAACTTTTTTCTCGACATTTCGACTTTTTTCTCAACATTTCGACTTTTTTCTCGACATTTCGACTTTTTTCTCGAAATTGAAATTCAACAATAATCTTGACATTTTGACTTTTCTTGACATTTCGACTTTTTTCTCAAGATTGTACTTCAACATTAATCTCGACATTTCGACTTTTTTCTCGACATTTCGACTTTTTTCTCGAAATTGAAATTCAACAATAATCTTGACATTTTGACTTTTCTTGACATTTCGACTTTTTTCTCAAGATTGTACTTCAACATTAATCTCGACATTTCAACTTTTTTCTCAACATTTCGACAATTTTCTCAACATTTCGCCTTTGCCATTTGCCTTCATTCTGAGGCTTATACATACAAGACTTCTAGTTTTTTGCAGCTCCAGACATATTTGTTTTTTGTGTTTTTGGTCCAATATGGCTCTTTCAACATTTTGGGTTGCCGAGCCCTGCCCTATAGAGTTTCCTCTGTGTCTGTTGCTCCAACCTTTCACGTCAACAGTTAAGATGTAGTTATGGTGCTTTAAGCTGAATGCAAAGCTCCATTCGTTTTTCTAAAAGAGGAGATTTCTATGTCAACCTTTACCTTTTGACGTCGAATAGTGAAGGGACTGTCTGTGTAAACGTCATTATATTACTTTACATTTCCCTTTGTGTCATTCCTTTTTCTCACATCATTTTCCCACAACTTGTTTCCGCCAGTTGTGTTCAACCCATCTGTCAAATTGCATACCCAACCTAATGTCATTCTTTTCTCAGAAAATGGTGGATTTCCAACTCAATCTGAAAGAGTGGGGTGAGATAATCCCACTTATTTACTTAGAATGGTTTCTCCCACAGCCTCGCCACGCCTTACAAAGGATAAGTCAGGGTGGAGGAAATTGTAGTTGATGGCGAAATGATTCAACCACAACTACCATTTAGTCGACAAATTTGATGAGATTGATGATTTGAAGGGTTCTACAAGGGCATGACGATACGTCATTGTTCTACTGACTTAAATGCAGCTGCTCTACAGCAAATATTCATTTCTAACCCCGACACAAGCTCCATATACTGACCAGGGGGCTTTTATGGGAGATTAAGACAGCCCTTAAGTGACCTAAGTGACTTTCACACTATTCTCACCCCATCACTGTCTTTTCCAACGCTCTTTTGGTCATGTTACACACTTATTGCTTTTACAAGGTAACAGTGATACCTGCCACTCAGCTTTTATCTTTGTGGGAACCTGAGGAGCTTAGCAGGCAGCCTTTAAAGAAAGGAAGTGGGAGGTCAGACTCGAAAAGAAAAGATATGAGGACAGGTAACTGTGGCCATTAGGGATGGGCGGTATGGACTAAAAACAATATCACGATAATTTCTGGCATTTATCCCGATAACGATAAAAATGACGATAAAAAACATACCAATTCAACTCCACCTTTGTAACTATAAATCTATCACCACATTCAGTCTTTGGAGCCAAAACACTGCTCTAAAAGATACTAAATGCTACTAAACTACACCAATTAAATTGAATTAATAAAAACCAATTAAATTAGTACACCTGTACTGCAAAACTGTAATGACTCAAATGAAACAAGTTTGAAATGTAAAAACAGATTCCACATTTATTCAAACTGTATGGCTTAAACAGTGGGATAACAGTGCAAACAGCAAAAGTACCTTGTCGTTCAAGTTCTCTTAGCTTATAAAATCACAAAGTAGAAAAAAATACAACCTGATAAATAAAGAAACAGGACAAATAAATAAAAGTTCACTGAAAATAAAATCCTATCAGTGATGACCTCTTCTAATATAAATAAAATGTGCAAATTAACCTGTGTTTGGAAAATGCCACAAATTAGATACTATTGCAGTTTTTTTTCGTAAAAGTTAAACGTTATATCAAAATGTAACAACCATTTCCTTCTGTTTTTGCAGACTCTGCACATAATAAATGATGTTTGCTCCTCATCACTCTTTTTAAAGCCAAACCAGTTCCAGAGCTGGAGCCTCGTTTAACAACGAGCTCCTCGCTCTCAGATCCGCCTTCCGCCATGTTTGTTACACAAAAACGTCATCAACGGGAATTTATCGTTTTTACCGCGAATTTACAAATTCTTACCGTAGGGAATTTTTTTGACGGTTTATCGTGAACGGTAAAATATCACCCATTCCTACTGCCCATCATGTGTGTCATATTTTAAGGGGAAAAAGACCCCTAAACTTGTATATAATTTTTTGTCTTAAATCCCACACATTACGGTTCACAAAGCATAATTAATTTTGTTTACAACATTCTGAGGTCATTGCATGAATGTAGTGCCAGTTTACATGGTGCATACTGCTTAAAGGTGATACAAAAGTAAAACAAGTTGACTATTAAATATCTACATTTTTAAAGTGGTATAGTGGGATATGAACCTTCAGCAGCCCAACTTTCCCCAGACACTCATAGTCCTGGACTCAAGCAAATGGGGACATTTATCACAGAAGTATTCAACATACAGTAGAAATCTGCAATAAATCATTATTTTAACTGCAAGATTTCAGCTAAAATACATGATACGCAAAGTTAAAAGTGTTTAAAAGTACATTTTGATGTACAGTCCTGGGTAAAATTATTGCCTCATGTGAATTGTAAGTGCAGAAATTTAGAAAAAAACTCAAATAAATTAAAATGGTAAAGCAGGAGAAACACCATGACAAACAAATATTCTATAATAGTTTCAACAGTATCTTATCAATACGTGTCATTGTCAGAGCACAGTTAGGGTGATGTTCGGCTGCAAAGAAGTCAAGAGAGAGAGGAGTCTGTGAAGATTCCTGCAGACTGTTAAGGTTCCTGCAGACTGTGAGGGTTCATGCAAATTGTGAAGGTTCCTGCAAACTGTGAAAGTTTCTGCAGACTGTAAAGGTTCCTGCAGACTGTGGAGGTTTCTACTGACTGTTAAGGTTCCTGCAGACTGTGAGGGTTCATGCAAATTGTGAAGGTTCCTGCAAACTGTGAAAGTTTCTGCAGACTGTTAATGTTCGTGCAAACTGTGGAGGTTCCTGAAGATTGTGGAGGTCCCTGCATATTGTAAAGGTTCCTGCAGACTGTGAGGGTTCCTGCAGACTGTGGAGGTTCCTGTAGACTGTTAAGATTCCTGCAGACTGTGGAAGTTCCTGCGGTCTGTGAAAGTTCCTGCAAACTGTGAAGTTTCTTGCAAACTTTTACCTGTTCCTGTAGAATGTGAAGGTAACTTGCAAACTGTGAAGGTTCCTGAAGATTTGTGAGGGTTCTGCAGACTCTAAAGGTTCCTGCAGACTGTGGATTTTCATGCACAGTGTGGAGGTTCCTGTAGAAAGTGAAGGTTACTTGCAAACTGTGAAGGTTCCTGCACAGTGTGGTGGTTCCTGTAGAATGTGAAGGTTCATGTAGAATGTGTAGGTTCCTCCATGTTGTGAAGGTTTTTGCGGTCTGTGGAAGTTACTGCAAACTGTTAAGGTTCCTGCAAACTTTTACCTGTTCCTGTAGAATGTGAAGGTTACTTGGAGACTGTGACGGTTCCTAAAGATTTGTGAGGGTTTTGCAGACTCTAAGGGTTCCTGCAGACTGTGAAGTTTCCTGCTGACTGTGAAGGTTCATGCTGAGTATGGAGGAAAAACCAAAGAAAACACTGTGTCTGAAGAGCTGCCACATGCTGCACTTAGAATAAAGAAAGGCACTTTGGGACACGGTCAAAAAGTACATCCCTGTTAAAAGAAAGAAAGAAAAAATCCACAAATATCTATTGCAAAGATGTTTACCAACAAGCCACAAACCTTTTGGGATATATTTCTACTGGTCACTAGAGACTTAGAAGAGCTCTTTGGAGATGAATTACTTGAATTTACTCACAGGCAAAAAATAAAATAAAATGAAAAATCCCTGTTAAAGCATCAGAGTCCCAAAAATAAAAAAATATATATTTATTGAGTGGCTTTACAAACTCAGAGCAAAAGGATTATTAGAGACTTCACCCATAAATAAAAAGGCAGCTCTAAAGCCACCTAAACAGACTTGTCAGAAAAATACCGACACATACAAAAGCGTGCACGTACGCGCACGCTGACTGTTTAATCAATTTAATTGAACCTAACTTGGAATAACTAAACAAATGAGGAAATTCACGAGGGGGCACCCGATCCTCTCTTGGATAATGGATTGAAGATTCCTTTCCCGTAGGGGCATTTGGGCAAACAAGACCCAGTAATCTCTGAATTGATGAGTTGACTGCATCAAATTTCTCCACTAAAGAGCTGTTGAACCCCTGATAGAGTGTTGGTCGTTGGCCAGATACTCAATTTGCAGACACCAGGCAGAGCTGCATGCTCGCTCCGGTTTCACCGTCAGACATCTACAGCACATCACCAGTCTGAGACAAACATGTAAAATACCTTCTGAATTTAAGATTTCAGATTAATGGAGACTAAAAGAACGTATTTTTTTTTCTTTAAAGGAGCTTGAGGCAGGATTGAGGCAGGATTTATGACAAAAAATGCGTATGTTTTAAGTTTTCTAGTAATAATGTCAGATGAAGCGTTCCAAACCAAAAAGAATGATCCTCTAGTGTTTCTCTCCGTTGCCTTGAACAGGCTGTGTGCTGCAAAATGTGCTGCAATTCGGTCCCGAATTTCCCGCGCTGTCCTGCGGATGTGACGTCACATGACGCTGCATGCACGTTCTCCCCGTTCTCCCGTGCCGGCTTCGCTGTTGGCTGCAGTACCCCCAACGGCCGTAGTGGTGAAGGGTGGCGCCAGAGAGTCTCATTTCTTAAAAGAAGCCTCATGCTCCTTTAAATTACTTAAATTTGGGTATTTACAAAATATCCTTAGCTTTTCTGCCATTTTTTAAAATTTCTAATATATTTCTTGAATTTCGTAGCTCTTGAGGACTTGCACGACTCATTTATGCTATATATGAAATTACGACAAACTATACAATTACTGCAAACACCTCTGTGACATCACTGGTTCTCTCCTTTTGAAGCCTCTTTTGACTCGTAAGATGGGTGAAAGGAAAAGGCCTGGGAAGCCGGCTGGACCACGTTCACCTGATTCACAGTCACAGTTAGCCATCATAGCTTATGGTTGACTTAGCTTATACTACCATATGAAGCTAACTAATATTGCTTTACATCCATCCTCCTCAAATCTGTTAAGACATCCTCATCTCAGGTGTGGCTACCGGGCTGCAGATCCACCATGGTGACCGGCAGTACTCGAGTTGTAAAAAAAAATCAGGGGGATGGTGGATTTTATCATATGGGGACAGATAGTTTGTGCTGATTACAAATAATATAATATATTACAAATAATAGCAGTGACCAAAACACCTGCAGAAATACTGCAGGAATGACATAGCAGCAGTTAAATGCAGCCTTCTGTAAGCTTTAAATATCCACTGGGCTTACATCAAATACATCAAAACACAACAATAAAAAACACTTTTCTGAACTTATCAATATGACTCTGTCCTTCACAGGATAAGTAACATGGATCACTGCAAAAACTCACAATCTTAACAAGAATATTTGTCTTATTTCTAGTTAAAATGTCTCATTTTAGTAAAGAAATCTTATTACACTTAAAACAAGACTCATCACTGGAAAAAACAACAATTTTCACCTGTTTCAAGTAGATTTTCACTTGAAATAAGTAGAAAAATCTGCCAGTGGAACAAGATTTTTTTGCTTGTAATGAGAAGATAAATCTTGTCCCACTGGCAGATTTTTCTACTTATTTCAGTGAAAATTTACTTGAAACAGGTGAAAATTGTCAAATAAGTTATTTTTCTGGTGATGACTCTAAATGTTGAAATAGCAGTAAAACCACATTCATTGATGAAACGACATAAGGGATGGAAAGGGGGGATGGCAGTTTTACAGGGGGATGATTTGGACCGTTTTTATTTCAGGGGGGGATGCCATCCTGAAATCTGCAGAGCTGCCAAAACAGATGTTGTTTCGGTTGCAAAATCAGAAGTGACCAAGATGATACTCAGTTAGCACAAGCTGTCTTTTCTGAGCTAAGGTTCATGCTGGAACCCTTAAAGACGAACCCACAGCAGTCGGTAACTAAACTTGAATACAGAACAGAAATGTTATCTTTAACATTTTAAATATTAAAGGAGCTTGAGGCTCCTTTTAAGAAATGAGACTCTCTAGCGCCACCCTTCACCACGACGGCCGTCGGGGGTACTGCAGCCAACAGTGAAGCCGGCACGGGAGAACGGGGAGAACGTGCATGCAGCGTCATGTGACGTCACATCCGCAGGACAGCGCGGGAAATTCCGGTCACAATTGCAGCACATTTTGCAGCAACAGCCTGTTCAAGGCAACGGAGAGATACGCTAGAGGACTCATTGTTTTTGGTTTGGAACGCTTCATCTGACATCATTACTACAAAACTTAAAACATATACGAATTTTTTTCATAAATCCTGCCTCAATCCTGCCTCATGCTCCTTTAATGCTCTATTAAGTAATTTGAAGCTATGCTCTGACATCAAAAGTGAGCAAAAAGTGACCGTTAGGTTTTCACTGTGCTGGCCATCAATCCAAAGTTCAAACTATATCTACCTATCTATGGTTTTATATTATTGCAATTAATGTGATTCAAACCCCATCACCATAGAGACCAAAACTGTTCTTTCTAACAGGCCTTAAAAATGTTAATTCATGCTACAAAATTGGACAATTTAACATGGAGGTCAAGGGGGATTGACTCAAGCTCGGAGCCGGCCCCCCAGTGGTCAGCCAATGAACTGCAACTTTATTTACAAGCTTGAATGTTGGAAAGGACTGAACTCAATCTTGATCTTGAATTAGCAGTAACGAGATTAAATTCACCAGTAACGCAGTAATGTAACGCGTTACAGTTGTAATTTGGGTAATCCCGTTATAGTTACTCTAAGACAAAAAAAATACGTTACTTTAGTTACTTTAAGCTTTTCAGCTACATGTAGAACGGGAGAACAGAAAAGAAAATCAAACTTGCCTTTCATGCGTCTTCACGTGTTGTGCAACACTTGTCTGATTTAAGGCTGATTTATGGTTCCGCGTTAAATCGACGCAGAGCCTACGGCGTAGGGTGCGCGTCGTTGCGTACCCTACGCCGTAAGTTCTGCGTTGGTGTAACGCAGAACCATAAATCCGCCTTTAACGTGATCTTACGGGATTTTGCAGGATTTTATGGGACTTCTGGTGGTGATCTGGGCACTGCAGTAATAAAGTTCCAACTACAGGACTGTCTCAGAAAATTAGAATATTGTGATAAAGTTCTTTATTTTCTGTAATGCAATTAAAAGAAACAAAAATGTCATACATTTTGGATTCATTACAAATCAACTGAAATATTGCAAGCCTTTTATTATTCTAATATTGCTGATTATGGTTTACATTTTAAGATTAAGATTCCCAGAATATTCAAATTTTTTGAGATAGGATATTTGAGTTTTCTTAAGCTGTAAACCATGATCAGCAATATTAAAATAATAAAAGGCTTGCAATATTTCAGTTAATTTGTAATGAATCCAGAATGTATGACATTTTTGTTTTTGTAATTGCATTACAGAAAATCACAATATTCTAATTTTCTGAGACAGTCCTGTATATGTTGTTCATTGGCAATCGAGTTATGGTGCAGCTCAGGTGATATTGTGGAGTAATCCAAAAGTAATATAACTAGTAATGTAACTAGTTACTTTCAGCAACCAGTAACTAAGTAGTGTAAGGGATTACTTTTTTTGAGTAACTACCCCAACACTGTGAATTAGTCACAAATTTATTAAAGTCCTGCCATTTAATTATGAACCATCATCAATAACAGAGGGAATAAATAACACATAAAACATTTTCCACATGAACAAACATGTACATCAGACCCCGAGGTGCTACAGGTCTTCCTGGGGGTTGTTTCCAGTAGAACGAAACGAACAAGATACATCCGAGAAAACAAATGCATAGAAGTCATTGTATCCCTCGGCACCATTTAAGACAACACCGACATCCCTGTCCAAGAATGTACAAAGTTCACATGCCCAGGTTCTTCTTCGTGTTCAAGAAGGGGTTTGTATAAAAATAAAGTCTCCACAACGATTATATAATTATATAGACATTTGGCAACAAGCAGACATTTAAAGATGCTGAATGTTGAACTGGACTCTTCACCTTAACACATTGAAGTTAAAGATTAGTGGGATGAGATGTGAATAAAGAGGTCTGTTGTTCTTTAAGAGCTTATAGTGGTATTTGAATATCGAATACTTTTGAAAGGTTGCTTCATTTGCTTAAAGTCTTACAATTGAAAGATAATGGTTAGGCCAAGTGCTTTGAATGAGGGACATTTTCTTCCTTGCCTTCATCAACATCACAAATATTGAATGAATAATGTCACTACCTTATTTGGGTCCCTACCCTATTTGAGTCACACATGCGCAGTCGCGTCCAACATCGTCGGCCATCTTGGATAGCAAAATACGGCAACACCACTTGGACAAACTATATACATAAAAATAAATGGAAAAAAAGGCAAACCCTCCATAGTATGTTTTAAAAACGAAATAAAAAATTATATAACATCTATAAAGGTACTATCAAAAGAAAATCAGTCTAAGTTACAATCTTGCTACGCTTAAACACTTTTGTTGAAATGTCAACCCCTGTGATTATTTTATTTTGTGATTGTTTTTCTTTATTTTTTATTTTTTATTTAATCTTAAAAGATTATCTTAGAAAAAATGTATAGATGTTATATAATTTTTTATTTCGTTTTTATAACATTATGGATGGTTTGCCTTTTTTTCCATTTATTTTTATGTATATAGTTTGTCCAAGTGGTGTTGCCGTATTTTGCTTTTCAAGATGGCCGACGATGTTGGACGCGACTGCGCATGTGTGACTCAAATAGGGTAGGGACTCAAATCAGGTAGCGACAAATCTTTCAGCTATTTTCACAAATCCAACTGACTGCAGTCTACATCTTTACATAGTCACTGTCCTGTGCGACCATTTCCCACTTTTTAATTCCAGCAGAAGACACAAAAAAGCAAATTTGTCGTTTGTTCGCCAATCAAAACTGCCCATGGTCCACTTCGTCTAACCAGGATGCAGGACTGGCCGGGAAGTCTGGGTATCCGCCGCTGCTGCCGGTGGAGAGGTCCGAGCTGGGGCCGTTGGCCGGTCCCATGGACACCCTGACGGCGGCGGGGTTGATCCCCGGCCCGCCGCCCTGGGTCATGATGGAGAGGCCGGTGTCGGGGTAGACGAGGCCGGAGATGATGGGCTGGTGTCTGGGAAGGGCCTGCAGCGACCCCGGCGACTGAGGGAGTCCGTAGGGGCTGCTGGAGCGCATGTCGTGGAACTGGTCCTGAGACGGGAGGCCCCCGTGCTCCAGGGGGAAGGAGCTGTGGTTGGTGCCCCCTTGGCGGCCGCCCATGGCGGGAGAAGACTCACTCAGGCTGCTGTAGATGCCGTTGGCATTGCCGAGCTCCGACATGGGAGGTTCATCTGTGCAAAGAGAATAAAGGGTTAATGTATCCGTTTGGCTGGACGGACGGAGTTCATTTACTAAAAGAAATAAATGTTCAAAACAGGGAATCAATTATTTTCAATAGAGCAGAGGTGGCTTTTTCAAAAATGTTTGACCTTTTTTTTCCTTTTTTCTTTTTTTTCTTCTTTTTTTCCCTTTTCTTCCTTTTTTTCCTTTTTTTCTTCCTTTTTAATCTCAACATTTCGACTTTTTTAACGAAACTTTGACTATTTCCTCGACATTTCAACTTTTTCTCAACATTTCGACTTTTTTCTCGACATTTCGACTTTTTTCTCAAGATTGTACTTCAACATTAATCTTGACATTTCGACTTTTTTCTCGACATTTCGACTTTTTTCTCGAAGTGCATAATGACAAAAAAAAATCTTCCCCCAGTTATAACTAATATAGAAACATGCAGCATGTGTTGCCTTCATTCTAAGAATTATAAAAGACTTCATTTGCGGCTCCAGACATATTTGTTTTTTGCGTTTTTGGTCCAATATGGCTCTTTCAACATTTTGGGTTGCCAACCCCTGGTCTAGCAAATATCACATAGTTTGATTAATTATCTTATATCATTTTAAACAAAAAGTATAAACATAAGAAATACTAATATTTTGTATTGGCAATCCTTGGAACTTATTAAACCCTTCGTGATTATGAGCTACTGAAAATATAGTTACTATTCAATATACTGGAAGGGGGCAATACATGACTGCTCCTTTTGAAAAACTATTATCTTTATTTGTCCAACCTATTAGTACAATTGGTTTTTGATTAACACATTTTAGTTGTGGTTACTTACTAATTTAATATTTAAACTCTAGAATGGCATGGATCCGTCCTTTTCCTGTCATGAAAGTCACTCCTTACTTTGCTGATGTTTAAGTTAGGCCTGTGTTGAAAAAATCGATTCTCCGATTTTAAATCGATTCTCATATTAATTCCTAAAAATCGATTCATATGTTTAAAGATCGATTTAAAAAAAAAAAAAATAATAATAATTTTTTTTTTCATCATTACATTACAACTTTTGGTACTTTTTTGTTTATGCCCAAAAAAGCAATATTTTGTTGGACACGAGAATAACTGGTGCCATGTTTTTGCCTTTAAATATGTTTAAAGGTATGAAAACATTAAAGTGTTAGGTTATAATTGCATAAATTGTCTATATTTCTTTGCTTTATATACAGTCCTGGGGTTACATTTGCATAAATGTTAAAAACCAAATTCTCATAAATGGGGAAAAAATAAAAGCGATTTCTTTCGTCCTCTGTTTCCTCCCTGGATCTGTTTGGTAATTCTGACCCACGATGTTTCTGTTTCAGTTCTATCAGCATTCTGGGAGCTGATTGGTCCTTACAGCATCATTAGCTGCAATACTTGCTGTTTAATCTCAATATAATACTAGTATTAATATGTTGCAGAACTACAGTCATATAATTCATGCAACAGCTGAAAAAACAGTTTTATTAACAGTAACCCAAATCAATATCAGATCGAATCGAATCGGATCGAATCGGATCTTGATAATCGATTCTGAATCTTAAGAATCGGAATCAAATCGATTCTTGACATTTGAATCGATCCCCAGCTCTAGTTTAAGTGTGTGACTTTACCTGTGAAGGACACCTCGGCATCGCTGTCCATGCCCTCCTCCTGGATGCTGTCTTTGTCTGACTTGGAGCCGCCCCGCGACCTCTTCATGTTGCGAAAGTATTGCCCCCAGCGCTGCCGGCCGGCGTCTTTCTTCAGCCTTTTCTCTTTAGCTCTCCGGTTCTGAAACCAAACCTAGAGGGTAAAACAAGCAAGATGTCAAAAGTATTCACATTCATTACTCAGGTAGAAGTATAGATACTAGAGTTTAAAAATACTCCTGTAGAAGTTGAAGTATCAACTCAAGTTTTTACTCAAATAAAAGTATAAAAGTACTGGTTTCAAAACTACTTAAAGTATAAAAGTAAAAGTAATGTAAGGGGGAAAAAAGCCATTAAGGACAAAAGCCATTGAAAATGAATGTATCTTAGTATAATGCAAATATATTAAAGAACCATATATGTGTACTATTGAGCATTAACATGTGTTTCAGAGAGCAGCAGATATGATGACTAGTTACCTATAAGTATTGTAATGGTGCAAAAAGTCAAACTTCATGTTCATGTTATCATTTATCCTAACCTTTATTGGAATGTACATCCAAGTTTAGTTGCAGGAATCTGAGGGAACGGATGTAAGAACAAAACTGGACAAGAACATCTGAAACAACCACAACCAAATTCACTCTATCCGGATGGAGCAATTTAACTGGATAGTTTTTTATTAAAGGCCGAAATGAAATAGAGTAACGAGGCTGTTTTTAAAATGTAAGGAGTAAAAAGTACAGATAATTGCGTGAAAATGTGTAAAAGTAAAAAGTCGTCTGAAAAATAATTACTCCAGTGAAGTATAGATAACCAAAATTTCTACCTAAGTAAGGTAACAAAGTATTTGTACTTTGCTACTTGACACCTCTGTTAACTATGTAGTTAAATTCCCATCACTATAGATCAGAAGAGAAAAAAAAAAATTATGAGAATCTGTTATAAATAAGACTTGATACATAGCTCGTAATTCACTCGAAAATTCATTCAAAAGCCAATCAAAACATACGAACAATGAATTGATTTGCTGAATTTATGTCTCGGTCTGGATGACCAAATAGCCAAAAGAGATTTATTCATCCTGCCTCACACACAACCACGAATGTCAATGTCATGACAGTCATTCACAGGGTCGGCTTCAGAGAACCATCAAACAGATTATTTATTTCGGCAGCTTTGTTAAAAATAGTGGATATAGTTGAACTTCAAACTTTAAAAATAATGTTTAAAGCCAAAAATAGATCGTTACCAGAACAGTTAAAACATTTGTTCAGATTGGAGGATGAGGACAACAGACTTAAACTTGATTTCAAACATACTTTTGCAAGGCTAAATATAAAACAAATGTGTATTTCTGTTACAGGTGTAAAAATATGGCATGGACAAAGCAAGGAACTGAAAAGTTGCACAAGTTTGTATCAGCTTAAGAAAATTTTTAAAAAAGAAAAGATAAGTGCCTACAAAAAAGAAGAAGGAGAAAGAGAAAAAAAATAGATAGAAAAGTGTTTTCTTGTTATAAATATGTGTATAGATAGATTGGTGTTCAGTAAGTCAATGTAATGGTATTAACAGAGAGGGGCACGTATCATAAGTTTTCTTCTTCCTGCTCCTTTTCTTTCATGGTGATAATGTGTACTTCATGGAATTTTGTACAACATTATTAAGAATATATACCATGAATGGAATAAATTAAATGAACTGAAATGAAATGAAATGTCAAAGTGTCCTTTTTTGATACACATTGTTAGGTTTTATAATTTTAAAACAAAATTAACGTTCAACAACTGGAGGATTCCTCTTCATGCCTTTTGAAAGACAGGAGCGGTGACACTGCGTAAGTCCTGGGACCGGTTTCCCCTGAACCTGATTTATCACACATTTCATTAACCTCAGCTACAAGTTCCCCTCGCCACTGGGGAGCAGGCAGCCACCAATAACTTGAATTATTCAAAATTGTCTACACTAACATTCAACTTCAACCAATGTTTGCTGCTGCAAAAACTAGAGTTTGTGATTCGATATAAAAAATGTCTTCAATTTGATCATAAAATGCAGACAAAACTAATACATTTCAGTCACACGCATGCAAAAACATGCAGCTTTACAATTCTTCTTTATGATTTTCCGTCCTCAGTGCACCCTCTTTGCCCTTTCCCTTTCACTGGTAACGAGGAGCCTTTTAGCGGCTTCTCGCCTTACTTTTGTCCTTGCAAATAAAACAATATATATGACCAAGACCTAGCAACCGGAGTGAGGTTCTGCAGCAGCAGACAATATGCAAGGGCCCCTCTTAGCATTGTTAACAAGCCAGCACTTAAACCACGCTGACTTTCATGTGGACTTCATTTTACTCCATCTAGCCGTAAATCCCCCTCAACACACACACACACACACTTGTTCATACAGTACACTAGTGCCAGATCAGCGACAACTGTGCCTGGATAATGAAGTCGGGACACTAATGGAATAGCTCTTAATGGATAATAATATACTTTACCTGTACGACCCGCATATCCAGGCCTGTCTCTGACGATAGCTGCTCTCGGACGTGGCGGGCTGGTTTGGGAGAGTTATTGTAGGCGTTCTTTAGTGTTTCCAGTTGTTTAGCAGTGATGGTCGTCCGTGGCCTTTTTGCAGTCGAGTCAGCCTCTGCAAGATTTACAAAACATGTCAGACACCTTTCAGCTTATATCACATTTGAAAGTTTGAAATATTTTACAGGGTTGGCTGTGAATATAATTCACAGCAATTTCCGAGAAATTGTCTGTTTATATCCATCTTTTTTGAATGCTGTTTTTTTTTGTTGTTTGTTTTTTTTTTTTTCTTGCTATTAGTTCAATACAATCTATTTTTCCTGGTGAGAACTTTGAATAAGCCCATTTAGGGCTTCCTTTCTCACCTGCACATATTTTCATGTTTTTTTATGTTTATTTAAACTTTTGTACCGTTTTTTTTATGTTGTGCAAATAAACAAATCAAAATCAAATCAATTATAATTGTGAAAAAGACAAATTAAAGATGTAAAATAATAAAAATAAAAGATATAGATATAAAGTCAAAAGCACAACGTTTTTTCTCAGTATATGAGTCAAAATATAATTTGCGTTTTGTTTGTAAATTTGTAATACAAAAAGCTAGAAAAGAGACTAAAAAGGAGATGTATATCTGTTGTGGGAGTTAAATTATGGAATGACGCTAATATAGATTTACAAATGTGCAGCTCATTTTCAGTTTATAAAAAAAGATCTTTCTTTCAAAGCTACAAAGGTTAATATTTGTTTTTGTTTGTTTTGTGTGTATATGTATGTATATATGTATGTATGTATTGTGTATGTGTATATATGTATATATTTTTTATATATTTTGTATATTTTTATGTGTATATAAATGTATATATATATGAAAGAATATAAAAGGATATGTATGAAGGATATATATATATATATATATATATATATATATATATATATATATATATATATATATATATATATATATATATATATATATATATATATATATATATATATATATAAGTATTTAATATTATATATGTAAACCTTATTGGTCCTCCTTTTCTGTTTTTTCTGGATTAGTTTTGCTATTGTTTGTTTGTTTGTATGTAGGACAGGCATTAAAATAAGCACTATGCTTCTGCCTGTGCCTTTTCAGTCACTATTTTTTTTGATAATGTTTGTGTTCAATGTTTGTTGAGTGAAGTGACTGAATACAAAATTTCAATCAAAAATATCAATCAAATAAAGGAATTTTCATTTTGCATCCTCTCTGTCTTTACAAATATTACTTTCAAATAACACTCATTGCGAGCCATTTTGATCAGCAGCATGAAAATATTCTATATAAATAGATATCAATCATCAGTTAAAAGCAGAGAAGCTGTATACCCAACACCACTTTCCAATTTAACATAAATGGATAAATTCCCCTCTGCCTATAAACCCTAATCTGGCACTGTGTGCATAATTGCATCATGTCCGAACATCTGCTCACCCTGCCTGCAAAATACAAAACCATCATCCAAATGGATGCTGCCCATAATTGCACACCGTCATTAGCAAAATAAACTTGTGTGTTTTCTGTTGTTTTTTTCTTTGCAGAAACTTGCGTTAGCTCGGGGCATAGGTCAGCGCGGTAAATTCCCAACAAACAGATGGGGAGATAAAAATCGGCCGTGACCAATCTGCCCTACCAGGAATGAGCCTGCTGGGACTTTCAATAATGTGAGCCGGACCGCTGGTATTAAAACAGGATGTCCAGTGGATGAGTTATGGGCTATTGGCCTATTCCATTACGCGTCATAACAAAGAAGCCGTGCGAGTAAAGTAAGCAATGTATTTCAAAGCACTGGAACTGAAATGGTAACACCACATTTGATATTACAACATGGGCCATATGTGATTTGTAACTATTTTGTGGAGTACCCCATACTCTTCACAAATTCACACATATGGATTCTTAAAAATAAAAATAATATTTTACTTTATTTAATATGTGATTTTATTTACTTGAATATTTCTCTCTTAAATTGATTTTTTTTATTAACATACAGTGCAAACAACGACAAAAGACAACATCAGTATGTATGTGTGTGCGTGTGTGTGAGTGTAAATAAGATGATGGAAATAGATACATAAATTGAGAATATTATTTGTATAAGTTTCATAAATAAATCATACAAAAAAAATAAATTGAGAATATTATTTGTATAAGTTTCATAAATAAATCATACAAAAAAATAAATTGAGAATATTAATTCGAGAGTAAACAAATAAATAATTATCATATAGAGTGGTGTAGCATGATATCATATAAATATAGCATAATAATATAGTAATATCCTAATATAACATAATTTTTATAAAATATTATAACATATAACCAAATTATATCACCATACTATTATATATAACAATATAATAATACTATAGTTTAAATTCCGATGAGATTTCATAACTTAATATAATAATATGAAACAATATATCATGATAATGCCAGGAATAATTATTAGAGTTAGAATTGGTCATTTATGTTTTGCAATGGGGGGTGAGGTCAGACCGGGGCGTCAAATTGATTTTGTTAAAAAAAAAAACTTTTGTATCAAAAATTGTATTTTTTGAGTTATGATTGTGTGACTAGTAATAAATAAAATATAAAAACAAACTTTAAGAAAAAAAGATCATTCACTGACAAAGGTTAGCCATCTATACTTATAAGAAGATTATTTTCTATTTTTAACACATAGCCTACTGTAGTCCCTACAAACACAAAGGTATAGTTTACACATGCGCATCCACCAGCCCGTGTGTCTCCACTACAGCTAATAAGAGTTATTGAAAGCTGATCCCCCTCAAGTGCAGAGTGCAAGTGTAAGCGTCCCGGCCTCCTCTTCTCGCAGTTTAGTATCGATTGGGTTGCAGGCAATGATGCAATTAGCACGGGTAGGTCAGAGTTTATGGATGACCTCACTGTCACGTCAAAACACGCCATTCCGGGCCCGTATAACCTCATGTGTGACGTAATTATTTGAAGACCATTTCGGAAGGGGATGATGAGACCCGCTCACCAGTGGTGCCACCAGGGGGTGGCCAAGGGTGGCCACGGCCCCCCCTACAAATTTGCTGGCCTCCCCACTGGCCACCCCTACGGAAGAGTATTAGGGCCAGGCAGGAGAAAAATAAAAATAATATTTTAGAGGAGGAAGATTTTTTTTTCATTATGCACTTCGAGAAAAAAGTGGAAATGTCAAGAAAAAAGTCGAAATGTCAAGGAAAAAGTCAAAATGTTGAGAAAAAAGTCGAAATGTCGAGGAAAAACTCGAAATGTAGATATTAATGTTGAAGTACAATTTCGAGAAAAAAGTCGAAATGTATTTCAACTTTATTCACGAAATTTCGACTTTTTTCTCGACATTTTGACTTTTTTCTCGACATTTCGACTTTTTTCTCGAAGTGCACAATAACAAAAATCTTCCCCTCTCAAATATGTTTTCTCTTGGCCCTGGTGTTTTTTAAGTATTTCTGAGCCCTTCAACAGTATAATACAATCCTGTAATGATGGCTTTTAGTTTTGGTGTCCAACCCAAGAATTTAAGTGGCCCCATCTGCCCCCCCCCTATGAAACATTTTTGGAGGCGCCCCTGCCGCTCACCTCTCTGTTTGGCCGTCTCATAGTCGGCCTTGCAGACCAGTCTGCTGTCCTCCATCAGATAGTACTCGTCACCTGTGGCCAGCTGCCTCTTGCACACAATGCAGGCAAAACAGTGCAGGTGGTAGACGAAGTCCTGCGCTCTCCTCACCACCTGTGTGGGCGGGATCCCCTGCTGACAGGCTGCGCATTTGGTCCCGAATCTCCTTTTGGGGGGGTATTATAGACAGGGTCAATTTTCACAAAATCAGAACCCCGAAGAAGGCATTTTGCGAATATTTATAACTGACAACATTTCTAGGGGTATTAAGGGGTGCTGGATCCAAATCTGCTGTATATGAAGCTCAAAAATGTCCCAAAATTCCTCAAAATTGAGAAATCCAACATGGTCGCCACTGCCAGGCTGAAATCTATTTGTCAGTATATCTTTTTGACTAAACAAGGTACAAACATGAATTAAATGTACTTTTGTAAGTTTTCCCACATGGGCAATTCGATATTCAGAATTGAGATGTAATGTGAAGAAACTGCTTAGATATTGCAAAAAAAGTTGTTTTTAACTATGAATAATTACTCAGTTATTATTATTGTTATTAGGCTACTTTTACTTACTTTGTATTTTGTTTTGAGGTAAAATGTACAAACAAATGTACAAAAAGTTACGAACTTGAATTAAATGTTCACAGGTTTTCACACATGGGAATTTAACATCCTGTCCTGATTTAGATCAAGTGTCAATAATCAGCACAAGTATAGAGAAAAAGGTGGTCATTGGTGATAAAGAAAACTTACAAAAGTACATTTAATTCATGTTTGTACCTTGTTTAGTCAAAAAGATATACTGAAAAATAGATTTCAGCCTGGCGGCCATGTTGGATTTCTCAATTTTGAGGCATTTTGGGACATTTTTGAGCTTCATATACAGCAGATTTGGATTCAGCGCCCCTTAATACCCCTAGAAATGTTGTATATTGTAAATATTCACAAAATGCCTTCAGCACTTTAAATAAGCACATTTTCAGAAATCCTGCCTAGACTATTACATGGTTTCCCATCAGTACATGATGACTTTATTTGCATAATGATTGAACGGATGATTATAGTAATCATGAAATGACGGCAAAGTAGACTCTGGGGGCCACTCACTTGAAGAAATCGTCTTTGCAGAAGACGCTGTCCCCCCGACTAAAGCACTTGTCCGCCAGCTGCGCCTGACACTCGCTGCATTTGAGGCACTTGCTGTGCCAGTGGCGATCCAGCACTTTGAGGATGAAGCGGTCTACGATGTGCTGACTGCAGCCTGCACATACTGGAATTTCTGAGCGAGGGTGAGAAAAAAGAAAAAAATAGGTTTGAGTTCTCAATTTCACAAAAATAGAAAAAAATATTTCCTTCATTCAAGATATAAACGACTCAAAAGAGTTCGGTCATTCTAAAATCAACATTAATTTAGTCTCAGAGAGTTTTCACGGTGGATTTTTGACAAAAGAGAAATAGGAAACACACAATTTTATTGGCTTCATGAAAATGTGTCAAAGAAACACAAGGGATTCTATGTAAGGGGTCCTGATTTAAAACGAAAAACTATTAGTGCAAACAGGTCTTGAAATATGAGATTAAAATGTTAATTCCCCATATAACTGCACCGGTTTTACAAAATAAAGATGAAATAAACGCCACGCATCGTGAGAACACGTAACCAAAGCGTTGCATTTCTCTCTCTTTGCATCTCTGCTTTTTTCATGTGTTTTGAGTTGTTCATTTTTTTTTACGTTTATAATTTTTTGACCATCAGTTGCCTGATCACATCGGTGTCTCCACGGGTTCGGTGCGGGGACAATGATATATAGCCTAAATAAAGATCTTGTCAGTCCCATTATCGTTAAAACAGTTTAAACAATCGCGTGATTTTTTGTGGTTCACAAGAAACATCCACTGTTGACTGTAAACTCAGCCATCTGATCTTCTAAAGCCTCAAACGGGAATTGGGATTTTCTAAAAAAAATAAAGCATTTGTATTTATGTACACATTTGTATGTACAAAAGGGGTTTTGCTTGTTTTTTGTTTTTTTTTTTCATTTCCACCCTTAAATCAAAACACCATTGGAATTAAATACAGAGCATGTCATAAATAATATAATAGGATTATGTGATAATACACAGGCTAAATGATGATTAATACGTGCGTTATGGAAAACGGGTTTCCACATTTATTCTGGCTGCATATTACACTTAAAATCAAGTAAGAATATATGCATATAAATATAAAAATGAAATTCTGTGCGTGACTACTGGTGCGATCAAAAAAATATTATTCGAGATAATGCATTTTATTATATATTATTAGGTGCATCCCAAAACGGAAGAAGACGGAATTCACATTAAATTAGTCCAACATAGCCTACATAAAAGCCCCACGTAGTTTAACATAAAACCTTTTTTGAAATATTTTAACAAACAATAATAGTTGGGGTAAAATGAGAACATCTAAATTTCCAGGTGAACCGCTTTTATGCTTTTCTTTTCTTTTTTTTTTTTTTTTGTTAATCCCAGAAACGTCCGCTCTCCGACTGTTGTGCTGTGGATAATTCATAAAACTTTAACGAGTGTTTTCATCTTGCAGCAGCAGCAGCAGCAGGAAGACCCGCACAAGTGCGGCGGCCACGCGTCCACAGCTCCTCCTCATCATTAATTCAGGGAGCTCGGTAAAACTAGAAAGCTGCGGCCTGCAGCCTCGTCACGAAGACCACACGCTTCCCAGGCAATTCGCTTATCTGCCAGGGTCCACTCGTGATATTTACATTAGAAAATATGCTACTTTCAGCTTCCAGACAATTAAAGTAAAGTTAAATCCGTCAATTAATTGCAGTAACATGCGTCCTAACATCGATTACATTGCATGACTTTACGTCAGATGACAACCGGTGGAAAAGCTGTACTCAAATTTCACGTGGAAAAAATTAATACAAGATGATTTGCCAGCAAGAACAGCAAGAAAAACGAAATTTGAACAATCATTCACTGAGATCAAAAAGGTTAAAGCCGGATCCGCAGATATCAGAGAAAAATAACACATTTCCCCTTGTCTCATCAGCTGTAAAACAGGGGGAATTTACATCCTCCCAAAATGAAAGCCATGCAACTGAGCGGATATTAAGCATTAGAGATACTAGTTTGATTTCCTCCTATAACACATGTGCAGCAATTTGTTCCCCTAGTAATACTTAAAGGCCTCTTGGACGACAACACGAGGTCCTTCCTCCCTGCAGCTGTGAGACTACACAACCAGCACTGCTCCCAGTAGACCACATACAACCTGACAATAAATGTACATAAGGGAAATAATGTGCAATATCTTTCACTCACTGCAACGTGCAATTATGTAAATATCCATCTGTTATCTTTTTATATACTAGTATTTCTTATTATGTATCTTTCTTATTATTATTATTATTATTGTATACCAGTTTTCTGTTTATAGTGTGTTATTATTATTGCTGTGTTATTATTTTTCTATTGATGCCTCTTGTTTTTGCACTATCCCCTTTGCTGCTGTAAACTGCAAATTTCCCCTCTGTGGGACTATTAAAGGTTTATCTTATCTTATCTTATCTTATATGAAATTCAGAAAAACTTGTGCAGCACAAACGGCAGGCTATACTTCGAGGAATAAGCGGAAGATATTTAATTTTACCTCTCCGTAACTCTTCATTGCGCGACAGAAGAGCAAAGAGCATCTTCTCCGCGCTGTGCGCCGCACCTTTTGGAGAGTTGCGCTCGCCGCGTCCGTCCATCGCTCATGATTTAGGTTTACATTAACGCCAGTCTGTCTTGCTTTATTCTAGCCACATGCAGGTGGGGGTTGTGGGGGTGGGGGGATGCCGAGGTGCAGCTCGTATTCGCTTTTATGCTTCGCCGTGTTGAAGTCTGTGCGGGATTAAGCTCCGCCGTTTCCTAGGCGACAGGAAGACAGATCCACATCACCTGGCTTTATCTGCGAGTATAGTACCTTACCCGGAAGAGGAATATTCTGGAGGAGATAGTCTAGGTAGAATTTCTGAAAATGTGCTTATTTAAAGTGCTGAAGGCATTTTGTGAATATTTACAATATACAACATTTCTAGGGGTATTAAGGGGTGCTGAATCCAAATCTGCTGTATATGAAGCTTAAAAATGTCCCAAAATGCCTCAAAATTGAGAAATCCAACATGGCCGCCGGGCTGAAATCTATTTTTCAGTATATCTTTTTGACTAAACAAGGTACAAACATGAATTAAATGTACTTTTGTAAGTTTTCCTACATGAGAACCTCTTTATCACTAATGACCACCTTTTTCTCTATACTTGTGCTGATTATTGACACTTGATCTAAATCAGGACAGGATGTTAAATTCCCATGTGTGAAAACCTGTGAACATTTAATTCAAGTTTGTAACTTTTTGTACATTTGTTTGTACATTTGACCTCAAAACAAAATACAAAGTAAGTAAAAGTAGCCTAATAACAATAATAATAACTGAGTAATTATTCATAGTTAAAAACAACTTTTTTTGCAATATCTAAGCAGTTTCTTCACATTACATCTCGATTCTGAATATGGCATCGAATTACCCATGTAGGAAAACTTACAAAAGTAAATTTAATTCATGTTTGTACCTTGTTTAGTCAAAAAGATATACTGAAAAATAGATTTTAGCCTGGCAGTGGCGACCATGTTGGATTTCTCAATTTTGAGGAATTTTGGGACATTTTTGAGCTTCATATACAGCAGATTTGGATCCAGCACCCCTTAATACCCCTAGAAATGTTGTCAGTTATAAATATTCGCAAAATGCCTTCGGGGTTCTGATTTTGTGAAAATTGACCCTGCCTAAGAGGAGTGGGGATGAAACCAATGGAGTTTCACTGACCGGAGACGCGTTACTACGACGTTACCCGTTACTTTTTAAGAGTAAACCACTTTTAATTTGATTACCAGACGGAAGCAAGTGCATGGAAAAGAAATACACGTTTACAGCGTGTCTCTCTAAATATTACAGCCGTGAGAAACGAATAGCCTGACAAGAAGTTTATGGCTATATGAAAAAAAAAGGGAAAAGAAAAGGGTAACATTGTGTGCAATAACTGACCCTGGCCATATAAAACTCATATTGGTCGACTTCTATAATGTGCACAAAAATGAAACACCACAAAACGGCTAGACAAGAAAAGTCCGTACAGACATTTCCTTCAACACAGATTTAATTATTTTTAAAGAAACTGTCTTATAGTCCTAAAATGTTTGCAATGATATTAATTACACGGTATTGTATTTAAAAACAGACTTCTTAAAAAGACGTAAAATTAAAAATGGAGACCATCAAAACAGCAAGATTATGTCTAAGACTTCTGCACAGGCGGACATTTCCTGCTTGTGATGAAAAATAAAAATAGTATGCTGTAGCAGTTTATTTCCTGAGTATTTCCCACTTGTTATATTTCCAACTGTACATTGGGAGGACTGATAATAGGCATGTGAAAAATTAATTTGGCAAAGAGGTGTTACACTAAATACTGCAGCAGAATAAAAATAGTTTGGGAGTTTAATTATAATGCAAATTAGAAATGAATCAGGTTATGTTATGCTAAAAGGGGTATAGTCAACCAACACTCTAAAAAATTGTTGCAAATTATTTAAAAAAAAAAAAAAACCCTGCGACCTCGATGATCAAACTCCGTAACATGTTTCTATCGTGATATATCACGATGATCTTGAAGTGATTTTTAAATATTTAACAAATACTGCGCATACACACACACACACACACACACACACACACACACACACACACACACACACACACACACACACACACACACACACACACACACACACACACACACACACACACACACATTTTCAGACACACACAGTTTCATGTGCGCTGAGTGCTCAAAGACAAGTGTTTATTTAGGGGAGAGATTGGCTGTTCAATAACATGTTGATCGGGGCAGCACCCCAATGAATTTTATTGACACTGATCCTTGGCACAAAAGAGCGCCTGGGGAAATCACGGGTAGTGCCACGACCGGGCTGATGAATCCAAAATCAATGCCCCATTTGCCTGCATTTCAGGAGTATATGAAAGGCGTTTTGGGGATAAGGTGTGGGGTTCATGGGTGCGCCCCTTACTTTTTAGCTTTGTAATATTTTTTATGTGATATTGATCGCTCGCTTTTGAGAAGGTGAGACGACAGTAATGCGACAACAAAGCCATAAAATTGCCATCAGCGTAAATGGTCAGTGAGTTAGGGAAAAATCACAACGATGATCAAAAGAAACCAGGTTTATTTGACCATTTTTGGCCAGTCCTTTAAGAATGTACTTCTCCTTTCGTCCTTAATATAAGATGTGCAATATCTGCCAATCTGCCAGTCTACCTCACAACACCTCACCTGCTTTTTCCGCACCGTTTCTTCTTTCAACCAACTATATACTGTTCATATTCTGTGATTATACATATTTTATATGTATTTTTTGTATTTTTTATATATTTTTATTCTGACTTTTCAGTCTTTTTACAACCTCCCCTTCATGTGTGTGCTAAGTGTACTGCTGACAACAAAATAAGTGTCCCCACTGAGGGAGAAAATAAAGGATATCTTATCTTATCTTATCTTATCTTATCTTAAAATATTTTGACTATTACAGATCAAAATGAAGCATCGCATGATGATCCTTTTTTTTTTTTTTTTTTTTAAACCTGAACAACAATAATTTAGTTCCTTCTTTATACGGCCTCTGTTCCACATCACCACCACCTTCACCGCAGACCTCAGGTGTTCCACCTGTCGGGGCAGAAATGAGACACCTGTGGAGTGAGCAGCTCCACTCGTTTGGATGGGAGCGGGTTTTTGAGCCCATGCTTCCAGTCTGTCGCCCATCCTCTGCGGAGAGGCTGCAGCGGCCTCAGCGCAGTGTCGTCAATTCAGTGGAAGCTAAGGTATGGCAAGTCACAGAATTTAACTAGAGTATCAACCAACACGTCCAGCAAATACTCATCACAGAAGTCTATGTAGCTGATCTGTGTGGTCAAGAAAATTGGAACTTTTTCAAATGCAGTCCCGCTCACTGCAAAAAACTCAAAATCTTACCAGGAATATTTGTCTTATTTCTAGTTTGTCTCATTTTTAGTCAAAAAATCTCATTACACTTAAAACAAGAGTCATTACCAGAAAAATAACTTGTTATTTGACCATTTTCACCTGTTTCAAGTACATTTTCACTTGAAATAAGTAGAAAAATCTGCCAGTGGGACAAGATTTATCTTCTCATCACAAGCAAAAAAATCTTGTTCCACTGGCAGATTTTTCTACTTATTTTAAGTGAAAATCTACTTGAAACAGGTGAAAACGGTTGTTTTTGAGTCTTGTCTTAAATGTAATGAGATTTTTTTTGACTAAAAATTAGACATTTTAACTAGAAATAAGACAAATATTCTTGTTAAGATGAGTTTTTGCAGTGTATAATAACTAGTGAAATCGATCATGTTGTTCCTATTTGCATTTGTAGTTATTCTATATGTATTAAGTAATAGAATAATCAATACAAAGAGACAGAGTAATTCCATAAATGTATTGAAAAAACAAACATTTACATTTAACCCTTAATTGAAGCAAAGGTGTGGCGGCTGCCGTACCTTGGCATACCCAATTGACGCCCCTGCCTCGGCGGACGCGGTGCTGCGTGGGTTCGGATCCCCGCGTGTCTCGCTGAGCTCCCGTGACAAGTGCAGCACGCGCATAACATCTGTTCATGTGCTGGTCCAACAATGAACACTCATTACGGATTCATAACGTCTCCGGCAACGGAGGCGCCCATAAAAACTGGTTATATTTTTATCTGCCTTGGCTCATTTATGCATTTATAGGTACATTAATGGACTAAAATTACTTTAAAATACTTTTTAAATCTGTTTTTTTTTATATAAGATAAGATAAGATAAGATAAGATAAGATAAGATAAGATAAGATAAGATAAGATAAGATAAGATATCCTTTATTTTCTCCCTCAGTGGGGAAACTTATTTTTGTTGTCAGCAATACACTTAGCACACAGATGCAGGGGAGGGGTAAAAAAACTGAAAAGTCAGAAATAAAAAATATATAAAAAATACAAAAAATATATATAAAATATGTATAATCACAGAATATGAACAATATATATAATTAAATATTTTACTGCGGCACTTTCTTTCAAAATCTTGATCCCTGCTTTTCTGACATCCTGCATTATGCACCAGTTCACACCTGCTCGTTCACATGCCCCAAACTACAAAAAATAAACCCAGCCCATCTTGTATTTACTATTTCCCAATATAAAATCAACAATGACAAAAGTCTCAGTCTTACCTTGGCCTGAGCTGTACCGAGAAAAATTTCCGGTGTTTTGACAGCTTGATCCCGGGTGCTCAAGCAGCATTTTGAAGACGCTCCAGCCAGGAGAAGATAGCGACACAGAAAAAAGTCTGCAATCTAAAATTAATAAAATTCAAACCCACGCTTTGATGGCGTTTATCCTCTTGAGAGTATAGTTTCAGGTCTGTGGCGCCTTAATTTCGGATAAATGTCAATAAAGAACTTCCGACAGTTCTCCCTCTCTGAATATGCATCGAGAAGCTCCTTGGCTTGATCCCGGCGGGTTAGAAATAAGGAGCGGAACCAGAGCGTGAGCCCGAGGTCTGAACCTGCCTCTGTCCAGGGTGCTGAAGGGGGAGTTTCTCCCAGCAGGCATTAGGGGTGTGTGCTACTCCAACATCTCCCGAGGCTATCTTTAAGCAAGCTTCCACACACACACACACACACACACACACACACACACACACACACACACACACACACACACACACACACACACACACACACACACACACACACACACACACACACACACACACACACACACACACACACACACACGCCCCGCACTTGCCCTCCCCTCTCTCTCCTTATCTATGTTGTGTTGCACGTGTCTGCCTTTCAAGGCGCACAATGGGGCAATTGGACATTCTAGTAATGCGTTTTCCATCGTCGCTCCTCTCTTTTGTTTCGTAACAGAGTACACCTGCATCACTTTACTGATAGAGAGTGGAGCGAAATATACTGTTGTCTCTTTGGCAGAGGTGTCAAGTAACGAAGTACAAATACTTCGTTACCTTACTTAAGTAGACATTTTGGTTATCTATACTTCACTGGAGTAATTATTTTTCAGACGACTTTTTACTTTTACTCCTTACATTTTCACGCAATTATCTGTACTTTTTACTCCTTACATTTTAAAAACAGCCTCGTTACTCTATTTCATTTCGGCCTTTAAAAAAAACTATCCAGTTAAATTGCTCCATCCGGATAGAGTGAATTTGGTTGTGGTTGTTTCAGATGTTCTTGTCCAGTTTTGTTCTTACATCCGTTCCCTCAGATTCCTGCAACTAAACTTGGATGTACATTCCAATAAAGGTTAGGATAAATGATAACATGCCTCTGAAGTTTGACTTTTTGCACCATTACAATAATTATAGACAACTAGTCATCATATCTGCTGCTCTCTGAAACACATGTTAATGCTCAATAGTACACATATATGCTTCTTTAATATATTTGCATTATACTAAGATACATTCATTTTCAATGGCTTTTGTCCTTAATGGCTTTTTCCCCCTTACATTAGTTTTACTTTTATACTTTAAGTAGTTTTGAAACCAGCACTTTTATACTTTTACTTGAGTAAAAAACTTGAGTTGATACTTCAACTTTTACAGGTGTATTTTTAAACTCTGGTATCTATACTTCTACCTGAGTAATGAATGTGAATACTGAAGACACCTCTGCTGATAGGACAGAGTGGAGCGAAATATACTGTTGTGTCTTTGGGAATAAATACACCAAAGTTCACGGTAAACTAACCATAGTTTTGATTTTTTTTTTCTTTCAACATCTCGTTTTCAGTCGCCTGATAGAAAAGCGTCAGACGCATAACTATCACTTGTACCATTTATTTTTCTTTTTCTTTTTTTGGCCTAGTGCCACGTATCCCAGAGACGATGTCAATTAGCACCATAACGCAAATCCGGACGAAGTAGTGCAGCTTTGATTCAATTTTACTCGCCCAGCACGCCAGCCCACAAGTGGTGAAAGCCAATTAGAGTTGCTCTACTGCTCATTACTCCTCCAAGGGCAATTACTGTCAAGCTATTGTAAAGAAAAGAAACTTTGATCAACTTGTATCATACCTCAGCTGCTCACACACACGTTCTCTTTATAACTCGGTGTTTCCTTCTGACTGCGTTTTCATGGTTAACATAGTACACCGCGGTTGAATTGGTTTGATATTGGATATTGGACATTCGACATTCAAAGACATCCATTTAACTTGTGATACATACCACCAATTTTGGTCATATTGCTTGTGATGCGTTCATGGTCATCTAGACTATATATCACAAAACAGTAATTATTAAAAAATCATATATATGGGCTGATTTAATGTGGTTTAATGAATTCAACACCCATAAAACTTGTGATACATAACACCAATTGTTTTCAAACCACTTGTGATGCGTTCATGGTCATCTACACTATATATCACAAGAGAGTAATTATTATAAAATCATATTATGGGCTGATTTCATGTGGTTTTATGAATTCAACACCCATAAAACTTGTGATACATACCACTGATTTTGGTCAAACCACTTGTGATGTGTTCATGGTATACATCAGCCCATAGTATGATTTTATAATAATTACAGTCTTGTGATATATAGTCTAGATGACCATGAACACATCACGAGCAATATGACCAAAATCAGTGGTATGTATCACAAGTTTTATGGGTGTTGAATTCATTAAACCACATTAAATCAGCCCATATATATGATTTTTTAATAATTACTGTTTTGTGATATATACTGTAGTCTAGATGACCATGAACATGACTGCTCTCATTGGAAATTACTTAGGTGAGCATTTCTCTAATGCTGCTTCACCGGAGTTACCAACGTAATCTGACTTATTGCTGATTGACTTCAAAACTTTCTTTCTTTCTTTTCTTCCTTCCTTCCTTCCTTCCTTCCTTCCTTCCTTCCTTCCTTCCTTCCTTCCTTCCTTCCTTCCTTCCTTCCTTCCTTCCTTCCTTCCTTCCTTCCTTCCTTCCTTCCTTCCTTCCTTCCTTCCTTCCTCTTTTCTCCCTTCCTTCCTCCTTTCCTTGTTTTCTCCCTTCCTTCCTTCCTTCCTTCCTTCCTTCCTTCCTTCCTTCTTCTTCCTCTTGCCTTCCTTCCTTCCTTCCTTCCTTCCTTCCTATTTTCTTCCTTCCTTCCTTCCTTCCTTCCTTCCTTCCTTCCTTCCTTCCTTCCTATTTTCTTCCTTCCTTCCTTCCTTCCTTCCTTCCTTCCTTCCTTCCTTCCTTCCTTCCTCTTTTCTTCCTTCCTTCCTTCCTTCCTTCCTTCCTTCCTTCCTTCCTTCCTTCCTCTTTTCTCCCTTCCTTCCTCCTTTCCTTGTTTTCTCCCTTCCTTCCTCCTTTCCTTGTTTTCTCCCTTCCTTCCTCCTTTCCTTGTTTTCTCCCTTCCTTCCTTCCTTCCTTCCTTCCTTCCTTCCTTCCTTCCTTCCTTCCTTCCTTCTTTCCTTCTTCTTTCCTTCCTTCCTTCCTTCCATCCTTCCTTCCTTCATTCCTTCCTTCCTTCCTTCCTTCCTTCTTTCCTTCCTTCCTTCCTTCCTTCCTTCCTTCCTTCCTTCCTTCCTTCCTTCCTCTTTTCTTCCTTCCTTCCTTCCTTCCTTCCTTCCTTCCTTCCTTCCTTCCTTCCTTCCTTCCTCTTTTCTCCCTTCCTTCCTCCTTTCCTTGTTTTCTCCCTTCCTTCCTCCTTTCCTTGTTTTCTCCCTTCCTTCCTCCTTTCCTTGTTTTCTTCCTTCCTTCCTTCCTTCCTTCCTTCCTTCCTTCCTTCCTTCCTTCCTTCCTTCCTTCCTTCCTCTTTTCTCCCTTCCTTCCTCCTTTCCTTGTTTTCTCCCTTCCTTCCTCCTTTCCTTGTTTTCTCCCTTCCTTCCTCCTTTCCTTGTTTTCTCCCTTCCTTTCTCCTTTCCTTGTTTTCTCCCTTCCTTCCTTCCTTCCTTCCTTCCTTCCTTCCTTCCTTCCTTCCTTCCTTCCTTCCTTCCTTCCTTCCTTCCTTCCTTCCTTCCTTCCTTCCTTCCTTCCTTCCTTCCTTCCTATTTTCTTCCTTCCTTCCTTCCTTCCTTCCTTCTCCCCTTCCTTCCTCTTTTCTTCCTTCCTTCCTTCCTTCCTTCCTTCCTTCCTTCCTTCCTTCCTTCCTTCCTTCCTTCCTTCCTTCCTTCCTTCCTTCCTTCCTATTTTCTTCCTTCCTTCCTTCCTTCCTTCCTTCTCCCCTTCCTTCCTCTTTTCTTCCTTCCTTCCTTCCTTCCTTCCTTCCTTCCTTCCTTCCTTCCTTCCTTCCTTCCTTCCTTCCTTCCTTCCTTCCTTTAACACAGAACCATAAATCAGTTTTACACAAAAACGTCATCAACGGGAATTTATTGTTTTTACCGCGAGATACAAATTCTTACCATGGGGAATTTTTTTGACGGTTTATCGTGAACGGTAAAATATCGCCCATTCCTAATTCAATACGATAGGAACTTCAATCAATTACTGTTGTTGATTTTGCAGTAAAAACTTGTTGATCCAAGGTGCTCTTAGTTATTCTACAGCCATCTTTGTTGTGGCTCTTGGGGCCCGATCAGTCATCACATGAAGCCCATCTGGGTTGGTTCAGTACATTTTGTACCGGTGGAAATGGCTGTTGAAATGGGAGCGGTACCAACTAGGGATGGGCGGTATGGACTAAAAAATGTATCACGATAATTTCTGGCATTTATCCTGATAACGATAAAAATGACAATAAAAAAAAACATCAATCTATCTCGCTCTCAGATCCGCCATGTTTGTTAGACAAAAACGTCATCAACGGGAATTTATCCTTCTTTCTTTCTTCTTCTTTCTTTCTTTCTTTCTTTCTTTCTTTCTTTCTTTCTTTCTTTCTTTCTTTCTTTCTTTCTTTCTTTCTTTCTTTCTTTCTTTCTTTCTTTCTTTCTTTCTTTCTTTCTTTCAGGCAGGCTCATTTCCTTCCTTCTTCCCTTCCTCTTTTCTCCCTTCCTTCCTCCTTTCCTTGTTTTCTCCTTCCTTCCTTCCTTCCTTCCTTCCTTCCTTCCTTCCTTCCTTCCTTCCTTCCTTCCTTCCTTCCTTCCTTCCTTCCTTCCTTCCTTCCTTCCTTCCTTCCTTCCTTTACGTACGTTGTGCGTCGATTTAACGCAGAACCATAAATCAGATTTACACAAAAACGTCATCAACAGGAATTTATCGTTTTTACCGTGAGATACAAATTCTTATTGTGAGGAATTTCTTTGACGGTTTATCGTGAACGGTAAAATATCACCCATTCCTAGTACCAACCCCATTTCACAAGAGAATTTTATGATGTAAATGGATATATTGTGAGGAATTGTGATTTATTATCTGAACAGGCTTTCAAATATTATCAAATTCAAATTTTATTTCAATATTGCATATTTACTTTTCCTGAATTTACTATATGATTTTATTGAGGAAAGATCATATATTCAGCATAAGAAAACAACAACAAACTGCTTGATATGCAGCAAAAAATGTGACTTATTTGAACATTTTGTGATGAAAAATGCCTGAATGAATTTTATAATTGGCTGAGTCTCTAACAAAAGCTAAGATTCTTCTCTTTTTTTTTATTTTGTTTGTGATCAG
>NC_084597.1:6750201-6756679 GCF_033807715.1 Cololabis saira | reverse complement strand
GTGGTTCCCCATAGAGGGAGTAATAAAGGACTATCTTATCTTATCTTATCTTATCTTATCTTATCTTATCTTATCTGCAGCACATTTAAACAACAAAAAAACAAAAACATTTACCGCTTTAAAACATTGCCATTCCTTCTGACAACAATTAAAATGCATTCTGAAGTTGAACATAGTGATCAAAATCTTGAGGTGTGAAACATTATGTGGTTGACTTTTCCATGCTGGAAAGTATACAGCACCTTGTTTCAGCTTTGTTGTTTTAAAGTGCTTTATTATACTAGAATGCCCAATTGCCCCATTGTGCTTTACTCAATAAAGTTGAGTTTAAACTGAGTTAAAGTTTTTTTTTCAGACCGCTTGGAGAACTTTTTTCCCCCAAAAAGATCAGGAATACTGATCTGCATGACCACAGGACCCGTTTCTTCTGTTTGATGGCCCAATAATGATACGTCTGAGCCCAGAGATACTTGTGCTGGTGAAAAATGGAGAAGCTCCAACAATAATAATGTTATTTGGGGATTTTTACTTGTCATTTGCATCAGCATGTCAGAAGTCAGACCTGAACTTTAATTGACCCATCTAACCCTCTACAAAATCTCTGTCCACCCCCCTCTGCATGAGATTATCCCCCAAAGACAAAACCAGCTATCCCCCCCCCAATGTGGACCCGAACAATAAGATGGCGTTTCATCCCGTACGACATTTCAACTAAACAGAAACTGTTTTGAACTCTTTTCCATTTTTAGCTGGATAGTGGCTGTGAAGAGCAGGACTGACCTCTGTCATCATTTCACTGCAAAATTAATGGTTTGGTTTTTAGTCATCTGTTTATGTCAGAGGACACCAGACAACCAAAATGTCAACGCTATCACAGTGGTCAGAGTTTATCATCGCCGATGGAGGTTATTGCTGAAGAGTTGGACAGTCAGAAGGTGGGAGATATTTAATTGTGAAGACTAATGATGAAATCACCAGAGGTGTCTTCAGTATTCACATTCATTACTCAGGTAGAAGTATAGATACTAGAGTTTAAAAATACTCCTGTAGAAGTTGAAGTATCAACTCAAGTTTTTTACTCAAGTAAAAGTATAAAAGTACTGGTTTCAAAACTACTTAAAGTATAAAAGTAAAAGTAATGTAAGGGGGAAAAAAAGCCATTAAGGACAAAAGCCATTGAAAATGAATGAATCTTAGTATAATGCAAATATATTAAAGAAGCATATATGTGTACTATTGAGCATTAACATGTGTTTCAGAGAGCAGCAGATATGATGACTAGTTGCCTATAAGTATTGTAATGGTGCAAAAAAGTCAAACTTCAGAGGCGTGTTATCATTTATCCTAACCTTTATTGGAATGTACATCCAAGTTTAGTTGCAGGAATCTGAGGGAACGGATGTAAGAACAAAAACTGGACAAGAACATCTGAAACAACCACACAGCCAAATTCACTCTATCCGGATGGAGCAATTTAACTGGATAGTTTTTATTAAAGGCCCAAATGAAATAGAGTAACGAGGCTGTTTTTAAAATGTAAGGAGTAAAAAGTACAGATAATTGTGTGAAAATGTAAGGAGTAAAAGTAAAAAGTGAAGTATAGATAACCAAAATTTCTACTTAAGTAAGGTAACGAAGTATTTGTACTTTGTTACTTGACACCTCTGGAAATCACTTGTTTTTCTGGTTTTCTGATACTGTTATGGTATCAACTCAGATTCGTCTTAGGCTAACAGGCTTAGGGATGTTTACGTGGCCTACGTTGATGCAACACATGACGTCTTCTCTTTTCTTTTCTTTTTTTTTTTCTTCTCCTCGGAAAGGAGGGGGTGGGGCGGGTGGTGTGGACTAAACATTGCGGATAAGAGGGCTGCCCGGCACACGCCTGCATGATGGTCGCTAATCCCACAGTCTCAGACTCATGACCCACTTTCTTGGAGGAGCATGATGGTGCAAGCGGCCTCCTCTTAACCCAGGAGGTGCCTCCAGACGCAGGGCGCGTGGGTGTTGGGTGCACGCCCCCCCCCACCCCTCCCTACATGGTGAAGACAAAGGAAAAAGGCAGACTCGGGCAAAGTCTCCAGAAAGCCATATAAGAGGTTCAGGAATACTAATACTTAAACCTGATGCTTAATAATTAGAGGTCATGCCACTTTGTTCACAGAGCAAATATATCTGTTGGTTGGAGGTAGGGATGGGCCGTATGGACCTAAAAAATGTATCACGATAATTTCTGGCATTTATCCTGATAACGATAAAAATGAGGATAAAAAAAAAAAAAACAATTCAACTCCACCTTTGTAACTATAAATCTATCACAACATTCAGTCTTTGGAGCCAAATCACTGCTCTAAAAGATACTAAATGATACTAAACGTCATTAATGGGAATTTATCGTTTTTTTCTTTCTTTCTTCTTTCTTTCTTTCTTTCTTTCTTTCTTTTCTTTCTTTCTTTCTTTCTTTCTTTCTTTCTTTCTTTCTTTCTTTCTTTCTTTCTTTCTTCTTCTTTCTTTCTGTCTCATTTTCTTTCTTTCTTTCTTTCTTTCTTTCTTTCTTTCAGGCTATCTTCCTTCCTTCCTTCCTTCCTTCCTTCCTTCCTTCCTTCCTTCCTTCCTTCCTTCCTTCCTTCCTTCCTTCCTTCCTTCCTTCCTTCCTTCCTTCCTTCCTTCCTTCCTTCCTTCCTTCCTTCCTTCCTTCCTTCTGCTCTCTCCTTCCTTCCTTCCTTCCTTCCTCTTTTCTCCCTTCCTTCCTCATTTCCTTGTTTTCTCCCTTCCTTCCTCCTTTCCTTGTTTTCTCCTTTCCTTCCTCCTTGCCTTCCTTCTTTCTTCCTACTCTCTCCTCTTTCCTTCCTTCCTTCCTTCCTTCCTTCCTTCCTTCCTTCCTTCCTTCCTTCCTTCCTTCCTTCCTTCCTTCCTTCCTTCCTTCCTTCCTTCCTTCCTTCCTTCCTTCCTTCCTTCCTTCCTTCCTTCCTTCACGTACTTTGTGCGTCGATTTAACGCCATACCAGAACCATAAATCCGACTTTACACAAAAACGTCATCAACGGGAATTTATCGTTTTTACCGTGAGATACAAATTCTTACCGTGGGGAATTTTTTTGACGGTTTATCGTGAACGGTAAAATATCACCCATTCCTAGTTGGAAGCTTCACGAGCTCTCGATCGCACCTGTTGTTGTGTTTCTGAGTCGTTAGGAAACATTTGCACCATTACATAAAGGTGATGTGGTATTTTAGAGGAACTTTTCCCAAACTGACTCACCCGTTGGAAGTTAGTGTGCAAATAGGGGTGTAACGATACACTAATCTCACCATAATGATACGATATGATAATTATAGCAGTATTTTTTAACAACCTTGAATGAGGAACATATGACTGGCAAAAATGGTCTTTTATTTGAAAGACACAAAATACAAAACAATGCTGTGCGTTTGTAATGTCAATGTCAATGTCAAATTTTATTTATATAGCACATTTAAAAACGACGAGGTCGACCAAAGTGCTGTACAGTATACAATAAAATGAAACAATACCAAAACAAAATACAGTACAAAGTGTAGAAACAATAAAATCACTAACATGCTAGAATGATCAATGAAATAGTAATAAAAAAAAGAAAATAGAAAATAGACTGCAAAAGAACAGACACACAAAGGGCACAATCACTTCTCACAGATGTAGACCACTATTTATCGTACACCAAAAGCCAAAGAAAATAAATACGTTTTCAAAGAAGACTTAAAAACCTCTAGGTTCTGAGCAGATCTAATGTTTAGTGGTAAGCTATTCCGCAGCTTAGAACTGTTTAAGTTTTTAAGAGCAACCATTTTCCACAAACTGAACTAAAAGTAAATGTCAGGTTTGCATTATGCATCTTCAGTTTCATACAAGTACAAATATTTTGCCACAAACTGAATAGTTTCTCTCATTTGACTTTTTTCTTTTCCAGAAATGTAACAATTAAAGTTAAATACATAAATAAAAGTAAATAAATAAACTATGAAAAGTCCCAAACTCAAAATTCAACGTGACTGTTATTTTAACTTCTTCCAGAGCTCAGAGCTTCACATGCTCCAGCCTGAGGCCGTAATGAACCCCGTTATCGTTTCATCCTCCCACCTTTGGGGACGACACAAGCTTTACATCATAAAAAAGATTGATTCATGCTTACCTTAGAAGTAAAAGTTCGGATGGAACCTCGGATGGTTCGGAGCTCAAAACCCCACAAGAGTCCCGTGATCAGGATGTAAAACGGTACTAGTTTCTTCTGAGCGGAGGAAGAGGTCGTCACGTGATCCCGCTGCACCAATAGGATGTTACTAGTAAACACTAGGGATGGGCGGTATGGACTAAAACATTTATCACGATAATTTCTGCCATTTATCCCGATAACGATAAAAATACCAATTCAACTCCACCTTTGTAACTATAAATCTATCACCACATTCAGTCTCTGGAGCCAAAACACTGCTCTAAAATAATACTAAATGCGACCAAACTACACCAATTAAATTGAATTAATAAAAACCAATTAAATGAGTTACACCTGTACTGCAAAACTGGAATGACTCAGATCCTCCATGTTTGTTACACAAACACGTATCAACGGGAATTTATCCTTCTTTCTTTCTTTCTTTCTTTCTTTCTTTCTTTCTTTCTTTCTTTCTTTCTTTCTTTTCTTTCTTTCTTTCTTTCTTTCTTTCTTTCTTTCTTTCTTTCTTTCTTTCTTTCAATCTCATTTCTTTCTTTCTTTCTTTCTTTCTTTCTTTCTTTCTTTCTTTCTTTCTTTCTTTCTTTCTTTCTTTCTTTCAGGCACATTTCCTTCCTTCCTTCCTTCCTTCCTTTTGACGGTATATCGTGAACGGTAAAATATCGCCCATTCCTAGTAAACACAATATATTCATATTAATAACCCAATATCGCGCTACAGTTTGTCACTTCACGACACGTATCGTGACGTTTTTGTATCGCAAAATTTCGTGGCACCATATATGGTTACTCTGAGACCCGCCATTGCTGAAAATAAAAGTAACGCTGCAAACAGAAACAAACGCCACTGCAAATAAAATAAACGCTTAGCAAATAAAATAAACGCAGCAAACAAATAAAAAATGACGCAAATAAAAAAGCCACAACGGAAGTGAATTACCCGGGGCTGTTTTTGCCGATGCACCAGTGTTTTTATGTGAGAGGTTTGTTGTTTTTGTTGTTTTTATCATTAATAATAATGCCAAGAATAATCTAAAGCGTGGGTAACAATAGTTATTTGTATGAAGCTGTGTGTGGTGGTCAGGGACTTCTCCTCTCACGTAAAAAACACCGGTGCATCAGCAAAAATAGTCCCCGGTAATTCACTTCCGTTGTGGCTTTTTTATTTGTCGTTTTTTTTATTTTATTTGCGTCGTTTTATTTTCAGCTGCGTTTCTTTTTATTTGCGGTGTTTCTTTAATTTGCTGCGGCGTTTGTTTCTGTTTGCAGCGTTACTTTTATTTTCAGCAATGGCGGGTCTCGGCCACTGTATGTTACACATACACATCCTAGTGGCAAGTAGAGGTGGGTGCAATTCATCGATGTGTCGATGCATTGCGATGCGTCACGTGACGATTTGGAATCGATTAATTAAAAAAAAATAATAATAATTTTTTCCTATCCAGATTCCAGACTGAATAAGCTGCTGAATCATTTCATTTTCAAGAATGCACATTTCTTATTGTTCACTTGAAATATGGCAGATATGTTTACACTAAGTACATATCTTGTTTACTTGAATTAACGAACTCATTAAATCCAGGGCTTGGCCGTTTTCAGTGTTTTCCACCAATAGAGGGCGCTCTCATGCAAGTGCAGCTTTCCCTGTCAAAGTTAAGTAAGTCAAAGAGCAAATGTTTACATAGTCATAAAATACATTATTTTGTGTCTTTGAAAAATACATGTCAAATGTTCAAAAAACCTTGTTATTTACTTAATGAGTGTTGTTAGAGGAACTGAGTTAATTGATTGGCTATTTATTTACAAATGTAGCCACAGATGAAGACAAAATCAATCTTGTATGGAAAAAAGCATTAAAAATCACAATAATCGAAGAATCGTGGCACCAATAATCGAATCGAATCGACAATCGTTATAATCGAAGAATTGAAGAATCGAAGCTTCAATAATCAAAATCGAATCGAATCGTGAGGTACCCTTGTTTGCACACCCCTAGTGGCAAATACAGTCACTTTGTGACCTTGACGCCGGCGTCAAGTGGTTCACAGGTCTTGGGGATGATCCAGTTCTTTTGTGCGTGGAAACAGGAAGTTGTGAGACTGAAGCAATGAACTGAGCCATTTCCTAATTAAACCACTGACTTAAGCAGAGATCATCCACTAATACAAACAAAATGAAAAGAACAGCTTCTCCACCATTGTGTCTCATCCCTTGAAAACATGCTGACCGGCATCATGGCACGAGCCACGCGCAAATAGGTCAGCAAAT